>NW_025334127.1:110245-160245 GCF_014858855.1 Bufo gargarizans | reverse complement strand
CTTGTGTCTATTTCACACGCACTCCCTGCTCCGGCCATTTGGTGGCGCTGTGGGCCAGTCTGTGTGGGGGGATGGGTGAAAAGATCTTCTGTGCCACCAGTTTTGTATAAACGGCAAAATATTAAAATACATCTTGTAAAAAATCTCCAATTTTAGTGAAATCATCAGGAAGCGGGTGTTATAAAAAAGCACAAGGCGTCACAGATCGGGGGCACACGGCGATGACACGGGAGGATTGTTCAGACGCGATGACAACGCTTGTATTCTTGTTCGGTTCAGGATCTGTCTCCTTATGATACGTCTGATGAGCTGATATAAAGAGAGGGAAGGGTTAATCAGTTATTATAATACTGGTGCATAGTAGCCATAGACTGTCCTGCTAGAGCTGGGGGGGGCAATGTTTAGTACTTATTTAACCCTTTAGACCCAGGTGGGTGAGAGGGGTTCTGTGACCGCAGGGGTTCTAGACTGCCAAAGACAACAGGACTGAGTGTGGGCCCCTGTGGAGGAGAGGCGAGGATCGGCTGACTTCTTCTTCTTCTTTTTGGTCTGAACTGGGGTCTGTTTTAGGAGTCTGCTCTGGGGCCTCATTTGGGCCTCTTTCCCACGAGCGATACGGATTAGGTCCGGATGCGTTCTGTGAAACTCGCACTATTTTGCAAGCAAGTTCAGTCAGTTTAGTCTGTGATTGCGTTCAGTTGTTCAGTTTTTTTCCACGCGGGTGCAATGCATTTTGATGCGTTTTTCACGCGCGCGATAAAAAACTGGAGGTTTAAAAACAACATCTCCTAGCAACAATCTGTGAAAAACGCATTGCATTCGTGCCTGCTTGCAGATACAATGCGTTTTTCACTGAAGCCCCATTCAATTCAATGGGGCCAGGGCTGCGTGACAAACGCAGAATATAGAACATGCTGCGATTTTCACGCAAAGCAGAACTGAGGCGTGAAAAAATAAAACCACTCATGTACACGGACCCATTGAATTGAATGGGTCAGGATTCAGTGCGGGTGCTATGCGTTCACGTCACGCGTTGCACCCGCTTGGAATTTTCGCTCGCGTGAAAGGGGTCTGAGGGTTCTGGCCTGAGCTCTGATCTGCTTAGGATCTGGAGTCTGGACTGGTTTGAGGGCTCTAGAGTCCAAAACCTGGTGGCCACAAATAAATCCTCTGATCAGCTGTGGGGGAGCCCTGTAGTCAGCATTCATAGCTCTGGCTGATGGTGGAGGTTGTAGTCCTGCTCACATCTGCGCTGCCCTTCTCTAATGTCTAGGACCTGGCCGGACTCACTTCTCCTCTCTGGAGGCGTGGCGGCTCGCGATGAACGGCACGACCTCTCTCTCCGTTCTTCCCACCTCAAGGTGATTCTTCTCCAGGTTTATCACACACTGAGGAGTGGAAACACAAGGAATTATGGGTGGAAGAAGCGGCATCAGGTGACGCTGATCCTAGTGTTTCCTGGGATCTGGTCTTTGTGTTACATGTTGCCCTGGGTTACAGCACAATGACCCCTCCCAGATACATTGTATCCGGTGAAGGGAGCTCAGCAGAAGTGACATCATCAGGTCTCAGGTATACAAGACGGAGATTTCCGGGGATCTTACCTTCAGGGAGCGCAGAGCCTGGAGACCCAGGGAGAAGCTCTGCTCCTTGTCATCTGGAGGAGAGAGGCAAAGATGTGAGGACCCTCAAAACAATGCATCAAACAGAACGCAGTAAAATATCCCCCTGAAGGATGGGAGGGGCCAAATGAGTTGCCCCTCCCCCACGGAACCAACAGTGCTTCCAGTGAGCTGGATGCCAAGTGCTGTGTCATTTTAAGATCTCTGTTTGCTTCCGGTGAATAGAAACAAAATTGTTTACATTCAAAGACTGGAAAACCTTACATACCTAATGCTTCTCAGAGCTGAGGAGTCGTTACAGTCGTACTGTTATGGACTATTGATACAAAATGGATACTTGCTTGTTGAGCTAAGATGGCGGCCAGGCATTCAGCCTACACCTATAAACTAGAATCTTACTTTGTGTTTTTATCATGTGTTTCTTTGTGGTTTCCGTTCAGCTCAAGCAAGCAGTTACAAAGAAAGAAGTAACAGTTTCACCCAGGAACAAGGTGGGGGAGTGAGGAGGAATTTCCTCTGGCCGTCAAGGTTACAGAAAAGTAGAGAGTTCATAGCCAATAGAAAATATATACTTTATCTTTCACCCCCCCCCTCACTCCCTCCTTTCGTGAAAACTATGTATTGTCTGTTTTCTTAGAAATAAACCAGAGATCCTTTTTAACTCCATGTAGTGAGTTGTCTGTCTGATCTCTCCGTGCACGTATCTTAATTAATTTGGAGCAGTACATCAAATCAAACTGACAGCTTTGTCAGAACCAGAACAATTTTGGCGCCCAATCGTGGGGCTCGAGGATTGGACCCTCTGTTCCCGTACCCCCAGAGACCAGACGAGAAGAGGCGCACTAACGGACACCGGGATCGTAACCCGTGATATGAGGTAAGAAAATTGAGTCATCTTGCCCATAAAGTGTCCCCTGGTGTAGCCTCTTGGTGTTCGTCTGAGGGAGGGGTGCGGAAGCAGTCTGGGACGTCCTCGAGGGCATGAAAGTAAGAACCCCATATGTTTTCTTAAAGTCTTGATGTACTGTGTTGTGCCTATAAGTTGTGAAGACCCTGTTGACAAGTATCATTGACTGAGACACGGAGTTCTCCTGTGTTCCTGTATCGGAGTTCAGCCCGGTGTCTGACTCGAATCTCCATAAAGGGGACGATCACAGATGGGTGGAGAGCGGTTCGCGGTAGCCCAGAGTGTGCTGACCGGAACTCAAAGGTCTTCACGTCCAGTGATTACTCTATGCAGAGGTCTTTAGGCGGCTTCAGTAGGTACGAGAGATAATGGGAAATGAGGAAAGTGTCCCGAAGGGTTACTGTTCACCTGAACAGTACGTGGCGGACAGGAGAGGCAAACGTTTCATAAAAGGATTAAGTAAGTTGGAGAAGAGTTAAAGGTGTCTGTAAAGGAGGCATCCTCATAAAAGGATTAAGTAAGTTGGAGAAGAGTTATAGTGTCTGTAAAGGAGGCATCCTATGTAGTGCTACCTGGCAAGTGTTGTTAAACGAGAAGAGAGGGAAGTTAGAAGATGATAAATTGACAGACATGGTCCGTGTGTGGTTGGACTGTAGTAAAGAATTTGAACAGACCGGGGGGGAACTAAATTTTGATGAGAAAAGACAGAGATATTTCTGTAAGCCTGGTGTTGCATTGATACATGACTTGCCACCACCCTATAATGGCGCCGGGAAGAAAGCAGGTGGGTGGACCTGCAAAACATGTGGTCAACAGAATCCCTGCTCCCGTGATACGTGCCTTCCCTGTGGGGTTCCCCACCCACAAAACCACACCTTGGTAACTACTCCCCGGCACGTCCCATCACTTCCCGTGTTAGCTACAGCGCCATCTTGTCCCCAGCCAACGCCCATGAACGGACCTTTAATATCATTCGGTCCGGACCCCCCCGTCACTCCTATGTCACCCTTGCCCCTTCCTACTACCTTGTACCCCATGATAAACCCGGACGGTACATTCATGCTACCCCACTCACCTGCCACCCTTACTCCTATAATGGTAGGGGGGCAACCTGATGAAGCAGAACAGGGGGATGCAGACGGTGCTGCAGAATCCACAATGGGCATACAAAATGCACCGGGTAATATGCAGACTCCTTCGCGGGGTACCCCGACAGACTACGGGGATCCGCCAACTTTACCCCTGGCACCACAGTGGACTGTACCCATGACCGTGCGCCCATCACGACGTTCACAAGATCAAATACTGCAGGGTCGGATTACAGAGTTACAAAAGAACTTACAGAAAATTGAGCAGGGAAACCTTGAGACACTGAAAGAAGCCCTAGCACTTAACCGGCCACAGGGACCACCAAAATATGTGTCTTTCACCCCACAACAGTTATTCACCATAGTGAATTTACTGCCTGACCCTGAGACCCATCCCATGCCCTTTTTCAGGAAACTGTCCCAAGTGCATCAAACCTATGGGTGCACATGGTCGGACCTGCAAAGTATAGTGGAAAACAAGACAGGTGAATACTCCTCACTGATAATGGATCAAATCCACATCCCTGAGCTTAAAGGTGCTAACTTTGACCCCCGGGATCATGAGTCTGGAGAATTCTTTATAGAACAACTACAGAAATGGGCGAAAGCAAGATTAGCAGACCAATCCACGACATTACAAGATATGACACAGGAAAAAGTTGAAACTGTCGAGAAATTTGCTCAGAGGATTAAACAGAATTACAAAGACATGGGTTTTAGTCAGAATGAGCCTGTTCATCTCAGACTCTTGGCCCGCTCATTTGTCGATGGTCTACGACCAGAGATAAACAAAGCCCTTGTGACCTGTCGCCCTGAGTGGAAATCCTTGACACTAGATATGCTGGAGCAGATTGCAAAGGGTCTAGAGAGTAACACAAAGAAAACCCGTGCTGCTGTGATAGCCGTGATGTCAGGAGAAGATGGTGGAGAGCACCCACCCCCTTATGTCTGTTATGGGTGCGGCAAGCCCGGACACGTGAAACGGCACTGCCGTAGCAAACATCTGTGGCCAACCAATCAACGGCGACAGGGGGGCACTCAGCCCCCTTCATCGCAATAGGATGCTGGCAAACCAGTGCAGGGAGGGGACATTCCATATATGACAGTCTCTACCCCTCCTACCGGTCCCGCCCCTCGAGTGACTCTCGAGGTTGCAGGGAAGGAACTTTCATTTCTTGTGGACACTGGTGCAGCCCGCAGTGTATTATGTGAGACTGCCGTACCTCATTCTTGGCTCACTGACATTCAATTACCTTGTTCTGGACTGGAGGGGGTTGTGCAACATAACTCCGTGACCAAGCCACTCACAGTCACTCCCCCTAGATTCTCCCGGACTAAAACCCCCCAACTCCACCTCCCTGCAGGAGTCATGTCGCAGTTTGTTGTCAGCCAAACGTGCCCCTTCAATCTGTTAGGCTCTGATTTTCTTCAGAAAATCCAGGCTAACATACAGTTCAAAGAGGATGGAACAGTCACCCTCGGTACAGCCCTACACCCGGAGGATACTTGCCTCCTTATGGCATTAACCACACTTCAGGACGCTGACTCATATGAACTAGGGGATTCGCTGCAAACCATTTTGCACCTCATCCCCGATACTCTCTGGACCAAAGGACCCCAGGATATCGGACGCCTCAATGTCCCACCGGTCACTGTGACCCTGAAGGATCCCAAGGTTCTGCCATACAAAGCGCAATATCCGCTTTCTATCTCACAACAGGATGCTATTACTCTCCAGGTGCAGGCCCTCCTGCAGAATGGGGCAATCAAGATCACTACTTCTCCCTGTAACTCACCCCTTTACCCAGTACGGAAGAAAAGGGAGAAAGGGCAGCCTCCAACGTACCGCATGGTGCAGGACCTCCGAGTTGTCAATGAGGCTACTGTTCTTGAGACACCTATTGTCCCCAATCCGCACACACTCCTTGCTGGCATTCCACCCACGGCCACTACTTTCACTGTCATTGATCTGGCCAATGCATTCTTTTCTGTTCCCTTACATGAGAAATGTCAGTTTCTTTTTGCTTTCACACATGCAGGCAAACAGTACACCTGGACTGTTATGCCTCAAGGGGCTCAAAACAGCCCTTCCTGCTTCAGCAAGGCTATGTCCTCTGTTCTGCAACCCTGGCAAGCAGATCACCCGGATGTGGAACTCCTCCAGTATGTGGATGACCTTCTCCTCTGTGCGGTCTCTCCCCAAATCTGCATGACAAAATCTGTCTCACTTCTCCAGTTTTTAGCCTCTGCTGGATGTCGGGTCTCACAAGCCAAACTACAACTGTGTCTCCCCAAAGTTGTCTTCCTAGGTCATTGCATCTCTCAAGGTCACAAGCACCTCACTGAGGCGAGGAAGAAGGCTATCTCTGACATCCAACTCCCGGACACTCCTCATCAGCTGCAAACCTTCCTGGGACTCATCTCCTACTGCAGGCCTTGGATATCTGATGCTTCTGTCCTCATGCAGCCCTTATATGACTGTATACCACGTAATGCTGCTACTCCTTTCCAGATGACAATGGAGGCCGGAGAGGCTTTTCAGTCATTAAAGGCCGCCATTGCATCTGCCCCTGCGCTTGGCATCCCCAACTACAACCTTCCTTTCCGGCTGTATGTCATGGAACGCCAAGGTCACGCTACTGGAGTCCTCACTCAAACTCATGGTGGCCGCAATCGACCCTTGGGTTACTATTCTAAGCGTCTTGACCCGGTAGCCAGAGCCGCCCCGTCCTGTGTCAGAGCTATCCATGCTGCCAGCTCTCTTCTAAACGTCACATCTGACGTTGTGCTGGGTCATCCCCTCACTATTCTGGCTCCCCATGACATTTCTGCCATCCTCCAGCAGACTCAACCTAAACACCTCACTGCACAGCGCCACCTCCGGCTTCAGTGTAGTTTGCTTCTGCCAGATAATGTCACCATTCAGAGGTGCCACATCCTCCATCCTGCTGCACTCCTTCCTCTTCCAAGGGGGGAGTATAATGGAGATTCTGAAGATTTTATTGATCTACATGCTGAAGAGGATCTTCAGGAAGAAGAACTATGGGCCTCAACCGACTCTCTTTACAAGGAACAAGAACATGATTGCATCACAATGATGGAAGCTGAAGTAGGGACACCACCATCAGTCCAAGACACTCCTCTGACAAACCCTCATTGGATTCTCTTTGTGGACGGCTCAAGGTATGCCGATGACAAGGGGAAGTTCCATACAGGCATGGCAGTCACAAGTGAGCATGAAGTGCTGTGTGCAAGACAATTGCGCCCAGACCAGTCAGCACAAGAAGCTGAACTCATTGCCCTCACTGAAGCCTGCCTCATGGCAAAAGACTCTACCGCCAATATCTACACAGATTCTAGATATGCCTTTGGAGTGGTTCATGACTTTGGACTAATATGGAGGGCCCGGGATTACATCACAGCTGCAGGAACCCCGATTAAGAATGCTGCAGCAGTAGCAGCCCTGATGGCAGCAGTACTCCTGCCCAACCAAGTGGCAGTGATCAAAGTAAAGGCCCATACTCGAGCTGACACCCCTGAGGCCAGAGGGAACGCCCTAGCTGACCAAGCGGCCAAGGAAGCAGCAGTGAAAGAGGAAAGAGTCCAGTCAGACCAGATTATGATAACACAAGAAGAAATCACATGGGACCTCCTGAAACAAATGCAGAAACAGGCCACTCTCAGGGAAAAGGAAATCTGGCTGAAAGAATCAGCCCTCGAAGAAGAATCTGGACTCTGGACACAAGGAAAGAGAGTCTGCCTACCCAGAGCTCTTTATCCCCTAATAGCCTCAGTGGCCCATGGGCCCACCCACCAATCCAAAACCATCATGAAAGAACTAATTGACAAAATATGGGTGGCCCCAGGGATAACCCCTGTCCTGGTGAGACATACTCAAGCGTGTCTCATCTGTGCAGAGTGTAACCCCGGCAGAACCGAGCCCACTCCCAGAAAATGTCTCCCGAAAGCCTTATATCCCTTTCAGAGGATACAAATCGATCATATCCAGATGCCAATGTGCCAAGGGTTTCAATATGTGCTAGTAGTGATAGACTTGTTCTCTGGGTGGCCAGAAGCCTACCCCGTCCGAAACCAGACAGCAACCACTACTGCAAAAAAACTGATGCAGGAGCTTGTCTGTAGGTTCGGAGTACCTGAGGTCATTGAGAGTGATCAGGGCCCAGCATTCACTGCTAGTCTAACCCAAGAGGTCTGGAAGATGGTAGGGTCACACCTGGCGTATCATACCCCATACAGGCCCCAAAGCAGCGGCAAAGTCGAAAGATTGAACGGGGTGTTAAAATCTAAAATGCTGAAGATGACCAGGGAGACTGGGCTTAATTGGGTTCAGTGTTTGCCTATAACCCTCTTTTCCGTTAGGCATACACCAAGGCCCCCACACAAACTAACCCCATATGAGATCTTATTTGGGACAGGGCCAAGAATGGGACAGTATTTCCCACAACAGTTACAAATGCATTATGAATCTGTTGCAAAATATGTGATAGCCTTGAGCAAGCAATTGTCTAATATACATGCACAAGTTTTCTCTTCCATTCCAGATCCTAACTCCCTAGAGGGAAGCCACACTCTCAAACCTGGAGAGTGGGTGGTGGTCAAGAAACACGTCAGAAGCACCCTCGAACCACGATACGAGGGACCTTACCAGGTGTTGCTGACTACTCCAACCTCTGTGAAACTCGAAGGGAGACCCACCTGGATCCACGCTTCTCATTGTAAAAGAGTGAAGGCTGTCCCACCGTCCCAGGAACCATAAGCCATGAGGATTCACATACTGATCATGACTTTGACAGTGGGCATATCTGCAGTATTCACGCCACTGGGTGATGAATGGGACAATTCACTGATACGGCACCATCAAATTTTAGTCCAGGGGTTGAAGGAGACTGAAACTCTGAGAGATTGTTGGATCTGTACCCACAGTCCCGTGAGTTCAACCAGTATGCCTTATTTTGCAATACCCCTGGACCTTTCTGAACTGATTGACCTGTCTAATTCTACCATCTTTCTCACTAGTATACACCAAGTTAAATCCAATACAAACAAGGACAGGGAAGTAGCCTTACCTGTTGCAGGGTGGGCAGATGCCCCATGGCTCATGATAAACAGATCAGGCCCCTCGGTAGATTATAGCTCTACTCCTTGGCAAGAGGGACACTGGGCTAATGTCACATGTTTTCCTAGCTGGACACACTGTTATTGTCTCCAAGTACAAACCAAAGGTATGACATTTAGTCCACACATACACTCAGGTTGCAATGATTCAACAACAGACAGCCACGTGCAGTGTATTGGTGTAGATGCTGTGAATGGAAAGGATCTGCCCTGTAACAACCGTACTGTACAGGATCTCCTGACAGGTATATTAGCTAACGACACCGAAAGTCAGTCAAAAGGATATGAGTTGGCGAAAGGGACACAATTAGCCAAACTAATTACCCGATTATTCAATGGCACAGCAGTAGCAGTTCCAGACGACATATACTTAGTTTGTGGACACAAAGCATACAAATGGTTATCCGAGAATGTCACAGGACTGTGCACCATCGCCAGGCTTACTCCTGCCACCTTTATAGTACCACACTCTGAAATTGACATAAATGCAGTACCTAAACACACCTTGTATCGTAGGGCCAAAGATAACACACCCAGACCAAATGGCAAGCCACATGTAGTAGAGATGAGCATTACCAACAAAACTGTTAGTTCCATCTTCATATATCCCATGATAGTGCAGATGTGGGATCATCTGGTAGTAGCAACAGACCTGGATGACCAAATATGGGAAGTGATGAGACTTATGAATACCTCAAACATTGTGCAAAACCAGTTAATCATTGTCACCAACCAACACACATTAGTTCTAGATTATGTTACAGCTAAAGACGGAGGTATGTGCCAGATCGTGGGACCCTCTTGTTGCCATTACATAGACCCGCAGGGTAATTTGCAAGTTAAGGTGGGTATAGAGAAAATGGCGGATTTAAGAGATAAATGGCTGGATGCACATAAAGCTGATAAAGATACATGGTGGTCTGATACCTTCTCTTCCCTTAACCCCAATAACTGGTTCAAAGGTATTGGGGGTTGGCTCATGGGAATTGTCCAAGTAATATTGCAGGTAGCCCTAATAATATTGGTGATATATGTAGTGATTAAGCTCGTTCTTATTTGTGTGACCCGCTTTTCAAAAAGAATGAAGAAAACTGATGAACGACCTATTATGCTCCTCTACGATGAGGAAGGACAGAAGGAAACATCGTTCAACACAGCTCCCCCTCCTCACAATGATGCCTGGCTGAGATAGGGTGAGATGAATCCCAGGGTATTACCACAAGTCCGAGCAACCGGGAGCCTACCTATAAGGGGTAGGTTGTCGCCACTGCGGGTGAAGAGGATACGAATGGTATGCCCAGGGGATTCGCTAGGCGAAGGGAAAGTCTACAATCAAGTCTCCAAGGGGGGACTGTTATGGACTATTGATACAAAATGGATACTTGCTTGTTGAGCTAAGATGGCGGCCAGGCATTCAGCCTACACCTATAAACTAGAATCTTACTTTGTGTTTTTATCATGTGTTTCTTTGTGGTTTCCGTTCAGCTCAAGCAAGCAGTTACAAAGAAAGAAGTAACAGTTTCACCCAGGAACAAGGTGGGGGAGTGAGGAGGAATTTCCTCTGGCCGTCAAGGTTACAGAAAAGTAGAGAGTTCATAGCCAATAGAAAATATATACTTTATCTTTCACCCCCCCCCCCTCACTCCCTCCTTTCGTGAAAACTATGTATTGTCTGTTTTCTTAGAAATAAACCAGAGATCCTTTTTAACTCCATGTAGTGAGTTGTCTGTCTGATCTCTCCGTGCACGTATCTTAATTAATTTGGAGCAGTACATCAAATCAAACTGACAGCTTTGTCAGAACCAGAACAGTACCAGTTTACAGAACCAGGACATTGTCTCCACAGGATACTGTGTGAGCAGGACTAGGGGTATTATCCTCCCTATAAATGCTCATGGCATGCTGGGAGTTGTAGTTCTGCAGAGATTGGTGACCTTTGTTCTAAATGAAAGCAATAATTCTTTCCATTCAAAAGCAACAAACCGAGATCTTGAACACGACATTTTGTGGTTACATGATTTCTGCAGGTAATGGAGGCGTCGGCTCTTTATGTAGCGTCTGATACCCACCGATAACGGCGGCGGCGCAGTCCAGGGAGATGCGGCCCAGCGTCACCGTCAGGAGCTCCACCTGACCAATGCTCTTCATGTTGTAGGGAAGCGATAAGTTCTCCTCCTTGTATGACCTGAAATGTTCCTTCAGCCTGAGACAGAAAAGAGGGGAAGATGTGACGTCCCAAGAGGTTCCAGCGCCAACACAAATTCTTCAAGGGACCCTATTGAGAGTGAAGCGAGCGGTGTCCAGACCCATAGAAGGTCTACGAGTCTGAACAAAGCACAGTCCGCAGAAAGAAAAGGCCCCCAACCCGTCATTGATTTACATTCAGTGACTGAAGAACCATCCCCAGCTGGTTTACTTCACTGACAACAAGCAGAGATCTTCAAGAGGAGTTGAAATACAAAGTGTATTAGAAAGTTTGAGAAGTATTCATTATATGACATTCAGACAATCCTTAGTTGTATCTGTTCTGGAAAAGCTGGGTGACAACCAATATGGCCGCCATTACTGCTCCCACACTGTTGGTCACCCAGCTTTCCCAGGTTCTGACAGATCAACCCCCTAGTTATACAGCAATAAGAAAGCAGAGGATTATTGTGACAATCCCTGTAATGGCTGCCGTAATGGTTGTCACCCAGCTTTCCCAGAAACAGATCTTGATGAGAAACGCTCTTCAGTAGTTTACATGATCTTTCCCCTCGCATTTCTGTGAGGTGGGGATGGGGGGGATTACCAGATCGCTTTAATACTGCGCCATTCTATTTCTTAGTAAAATTTGCTGTGTTGTGTGCAGAATTTGAGCGCGGTGACCTCTGCCGCCAGCTACTGCTCCGGGCACAGGATTTATGTGGTGCTGTCCCTTTAAATTCCTCTTTACCTTAGAGGGGAACTCCACTAAAGAGAGCAGTGTCCATATATGATCTTCAGGTACTTAGGCATGATATCGCACTCTCTCACTTCCAGAGCTGCATTCAGAATTCTGCTGGTTTCCTGTTAGCAGCTGAGGGGGCAGTCATGTCTGTGGCATGGGGCGAAAACGCAGACCCAGCAGAATAGAATTCAGAGGATAGAAACGTTACCCCAGGAGTAGAGACAAAAGGACTAACGCGCCCCAGCGAGCGGTGCCTCAAAATGCAGCGCAAAGTGGACATTTATCCGAAAGTGCTGGTCTACTGACAGTAGCTACCAGCAGAATTGTGAATGCAGCTCTGGATGGGACTGGAGTATTTGCTGGGTGACACAAGGCACAGATCTCCGCCCTGATGATCAGGACGTTCAGACTAGAAATTAATGGATAAAAAAAAACCTTCATCATGGGAATCGTGCCCCAGCTATGGTCACATCAATAGTGAGTGGAGGATGGGGGCTTACCCGAGTCGGTCCAGGCAGGCTGAGGATATGACGCTGTGCTGACAGGACGTGTCAATCTTCACCTTCATCTCCTTCCCTGCGCACTGCGTAAAAAGAGAAACCGAATTACCGCAGGAGGGGGCGCATCACGGTAGAATAATGAGTGGGACTAGGTATAGCATATTAACCCTTGCAATACACCAGTGGAGGGGGTGAAGGCCTCCATCTCTACATACATGTACATAGACCCCTCTACCTGACACCAGACAAAGACCGCGTTGTCCTCGTCGCTCTTCCTCGGCCTCTCTCCCTTCCCCTGATGCAGTTTGTTGCTCTGGGCTTCGCACTTTGGGATCCACGTTGGGCGATTGCTCCTCAGTTTTGATAAATTGCTCTCCAGCAATCGTCGCTGCAGAATGTTGTGTGGCTGCTGCAAAAGTCAGAAACCCAAAGAGTCAGGACCCTGGAAATGTGACAGTCTGCCAGATTCTGTTCCTGCAAGTGCCAAGGAGGCGGAGCTTTACTGTGAACTGCTCTTAGTGACAGCTGTAGCATCCAGCCAAGAGACCACATGGGCGGGGCTGTGCAGCAGCTTAAAGGGGTATTCCCATCTCAGACAATGGGGGCATATCGCTAGCATAGGTGCGGGTCCCATCTCTAAAAGAAAGCCTAACACGTGGCCGGCGGTCTCGGCTCTGGTCACCACCAAGCCTTCCTATTGGCCCGCCGAAAATAACTGAGTATCGCACTTGACTTTTTTTCAGAATTCCCCTAGAAATTAATGGGAGTGCACAGCGCTTGTGCAGCCACCACTCCCATTCATTTCTATGGGGTCGGCAGATATACAATACTTTGCCGGCTCCATTTATGTGATGGGTGTGGGTCCCACCTCTATGGCGATTTCTGAAAATCGTGCTCTGCTATTTTTCGAAGCCAATAGGAAGGCTTGGTGTTTGCCAGACCCGGCACCGCCGGTCACCATTTTGCCAGCCTCGTGTTAGGTGCGGGTCACACCTCTGGGACATGCACCTATCAGACAAAGGGGCATATCCTAGTGCATTGTCTAAGATGACACAACCCCTTTAATACCGGGAGCACTTCACAGTGAAGCTCCGCCTCCTGGACACTTGCAGGAGCAGAACCTGCAAGGATTACATCCAGTATACAGGAGAAGTGGTACTGTGTGTGTGTGTGTGTGTATGTGTGTGTATGTGTATGTGTGTGTGTGTATATATATATATATATACACACACACACACACACACACAGATACTGAGGAACTCTTTTAATTTTATACAAAAATACAAAAACTTTGCCATAAAATTTCCAAACAATATATAAAACAAGTATATACACTTACCCTACTGGCCCAGCTCCATGCATACTATCTCATTCATACCTACTGAAAAGAGAAAATAAAACCTAGCCTAACGTAAACATCCGATCCGGCTGAACCCCGACTATATACAAATTGTTTGTAACAGAAATAAATGACAACTTGTCACAATAAATAATTTTTTTTTTTTTTTTTTATTATATACATATTAATTTTATTTATTTTTTATTATTTTTTTGTATTTTTTTTTTTTATATACACACACATATATAAGAAAAACAAACCTATACTAACCCTACAAATCTATCTATCACATCACCTTCACCCAGGGCCAACCTCCGCCTCTTGTCTCTCCATGAGGCCAGCCCTTCCTCCACCACCCACACCCAGCCCCTCGCCTCATGTCCTCCTATGTCCGCATAGTCCAGGGCTGGATGCAGGCCTCCCCACACGAAAATAAATAAATAAATATGAACCCCCCCCCCCCCCCACCCCATCCCACCCAACCTAACTACACCCCACTTACCCTATCATACAATATATACATCTTATAACAACCATATCTATCTATACAAACCAATATTAAAATCCACCCGAAGGCCCAAGCTCAGTCATTTGCAAACCTTTCTTCAAAAACCCATCTTAAATACAAAACAAAAACCTAATGTGAAAGCCTCAGCCCAACACCAGGAAAAGTGCTACTGAGGCTAAGGCACATCAAAGGTGAAGCCTCTCCAGAGGTAAGAGACCCCATCCGTACCCACCTTCTCGCACTCAAGAGAGCGAACCTTCGCCAGGTCACCTAGAATGTTCCTACACACCTCTTCCACAGGGAGGACTTTCTGCTGGGTTGAAACTAAACACTGTGCGTTCCATGTGAAGTACCTGACCACTATGCTAACTACAAAAGCTGTGCATGGGTCCCTTCTTCCCAAACCTTTGAATGCTCCATAAGCCCATTCCGCATAGGAGAGGTTGGCTAGCCTAGGCCAGCCAATGGATGCGCCCACCCGTTTGTATACCTCTGTATTAAAGGGACACTGAAGCAGGAAGTGCTCCATACTTTCCAGTATGTCGCCACACTCCTCCCGGGGACAACCCCTTTCATCAGAGTTCCTATACCTCAAGTTGCCCCTTACATACAGCTTCCCGTGAAAGCAGCGCCAAGCCAAGTCCCAAAACTTCAAGGGGATCCTTGCCGAATTTAACAACTGTAAACCCCTGTCTAGATCCCGGCTTGGGCAATCCTTAAGGGCCAGGGGCTTTTGGAAGTGGGTCAACAAGACCCTCTCGTCAAGGGATCTCCTTGACTGGGTCTTTATTTCCCTCACTCCCAAACCCCACCGGCGGATCACCTTCAGAATCGGGGTGACATAAGCCGGAAGATATCCGTGAGGTGTACACAAATCCTTCACTTGCCCTCCTGTCTCCCACTCCTGGAAGAAAGGCCGAAACCAACCCCTGCAAGAGACTACCCACGGAGGAGCCCTCTCTTTCCAGAGGTTTGCCAGGTTGATCTTAACAAAGGTGTTCACGAGGAACACCACTGGGTTGACCATACCCAACCCCCCTAATCTCCTCGTACGGTATGTCACCTCTCTTGACTAGGTTCAGCCTATTCCCCCATAACAGTTGAAAGAACAGACTGTAAACCCGAGTCCAGAGAGGTTCTGGCAAGACACATACACTTGCCAAATAGATAAGCAAAGGGAGAAGGTAAGTCTTGATCAGGTTCACCCTTTCCCTGAGGGTCAAAGACCAACCCTTCCACTGGTCAACCTTCTGAGCGGCGATCGTGAGCCTGCTGTCCCAATTTTGGGTGGGATAATCCCCATGGCCGAATTGAACGCCTAGGACTTTGGCTGACGACTGGGGCTCTGGGAGGGTGTCCGGGAGACCGAAAGATGGATCACCCCCTCCCAGCCAGAGACTCTCACACTTATCCCGGTTAATCACGGACCCGGAAACTTCCGAGTAGCGTTCTACCTCCGACATCACGTATTCCGCCTCCCCTCCCGAGGACACGAAAACAGTGACGTCATCGGCATACGCCACCACCCTCAGAGTGGCTTCTGGCTCCTCCAGACTCATCCTGACTCCCGCCAACGGTCCTCGATCAATCCTGCTAATAAAAGGATCAATCGCAAACACGTATAAGAGCGGGCTCAATGGACAACCCTGGCGGACTCCAGACCCGACCTCAAAAGGGCTGCCAGACCAACCGTTCACCAGCGGGAGACTCTCTGCCCCTGCATACAAGATCTTTAACCAATCGACAAACCCCCCGGCAGGCCATATTTCAGAAGGACTGCCCAGAGGTACTCGTGGTCAACCCGATCAAAAGCCTTTGCCTGATCTAAAGCCAGCATGTACCCCTTCCAGTTACCCGCCCTACTCTGCTCCACTGCCTCTCGGACACCGAGCACAGCACTAAACGTGCTTCGGCCTGGAACTGAGCAATGTTGGGTCTCCGAAAGGAGCCGGGGCGCAAACTGCACCAACCGTTTAAACAGTATCTTGGCCAGGATCTTTCTGTCCGTATTGAGAAGCGCTATGGGACGCCAATTCTCAATACGGCTCAGATCTTTACCCTTTGATATAAGGATCAGAGCTGACCTCCTCATTGACTTCGGCAGAGCACGCGAGGAAAGGCACTCATTGAATACCTTAGTCAAGAGGGGAACCAAGGAGTCCTTAAAGGTCTTATAAAACTCGGATGTTAAGCCATCCGGGCCTGGCGACTTCTTTAGGGCAAGCCCTTCGATCGCCAGGCTGACTTCCTCTTCTCTGATTTCTTCTATCAAAACGCCAAGAGAGAGGTCTACTCTTGACTCAGGGATGGTTTCAGCCAGGAAAGCTGAAATCCTGTCCCGATTCAGATCCTTCTTCCTCCAAGAGGCACGAGTAGAAGGACTTGACGATTTCCAAGATCCCTGATCTGGACCTATCCAGAGATCCCGTACCATCGACCAGTCCCGTCACCAACTTACTTTTCACTGACATCTTACAGTTTCTGTAAGGGTCGGGCGAGCGGTACTTCCCAAAATCCCTCTCAAAAACCAAAGATGTGTGCCTATCGTACTGGCACCTCTTAAGCAAAGATTTCACCCTGGAGATATACTCTCGGCTACCTCCAGTCGAGACCAGTTGTTTGAGTTTCCTCCTCAGACCCTGATACAAGCGGTACCTGTCCAGGGACCTGAGGCTCGAGAGCTGGCGGAAGAACTTTGCCACCCGATCTTTGAATATCTCCCACCACTCAGACTTAGTGTCACAAAGATCCAGCAACTCTACCTGACTCTGAAGGAAGTCCTTAAAGGATTGTCTCACCTCTGCTTCCTCCAGGAGGGCCGAATTTAGCTTCCAATAGCCTCTTCCCATTTGGGGGGGATTCTGCAACATTCAAAGAGAACATAATCATACAGTGATCAGAGAATTCCACCTCTACCACCTCTAAAGGTGAAAAAGTAGTCTCCTCCTTTAAATATTCTATTCTAGACCTAATCTGACTAACTCTATAATAAGTGAAACCACCGTGGCCTGGGGTGTGCCTAATGTGGACATCCACCAAGCGAGCCTCGCTAGCTATGCTATTCAGGGATACACTATCATAAGCCAGCCGGTTTCTGGCGCCTCCCCGGTCTTGGGACCTAGTGACTGTATTAAAGTCCCCGCCAAAGACCACCTGCCGACTCGTAAAAAGGAAAGGTTTGATCCTCATAAAGAGACGCTTCCGATCCCACCTGGTTTGGAGACCATAGATGTTTATCAGGCGAAGCTCTTGACCCTTCATGAGGACATCTAAAATCAAACACCTCCCCATTTCTAACTCAATCACTCGTCGGCTTTCTACTGGTGCGGTAAAAAGAACCGCCACTCCGCTATACGGCTCAGCCGCAAGAGACCAATATGATGGACCACGCCTCCACTCCTTTTTTGCTTTATACACAGCCGCCAAATCTGGCAGCCTGGTCTCTTGCAAAAATAAAATGTCAGCTTCAACCCGGCTGAGAAAATCAAAGGCTGCAAACCTAGCCGCATCCGATTTAATACTGGCGACATTAATGGTCGCCAGCGTCAACGGAGTGAGTGCCGCCATACAGAGTGATTAAGTTAGACGGCCTTCTTCCTTCCCTTCCCCTTCTTGTTCTTTTTCTTACCCCTCTTGGGGCTACCCCCTAAGGTGGCACGATCTCTTTTGAGAGAGACAGTGGTGTCCATCTCATTAGTCACCACCGCCTCCCCCTTCGCACCACCCTTGTCATTCCCATTACCAGCGTCTGGACCCGCCCCACCTCCCGAGGACCTTGCATCCTCACCGGAGGGAGGCGCGGGCCCTTCCAGAGGCTCCTTCTCTTGCCCCTCCGGCTCCCCACCTTCAACCTCCTCCCCGGAAGAAGAGATCTCATCCAAGGTGAGGTACCGGTTGGAAAGATCCAGGGGAAGAGAGTCAGGATTAGAGAGGTCCAGGGGGGAGCTGGCTTTGCCTTCCACAGGCACTCTAGCCGGGCTAGATCTTTTTTTGGTCAGACGTTTCCTTCTTGTTCTTTTAGACTCTGTCTCACTCTCCTCTGTTGCACTCTCGTAGCAAGAGGACAGAGTCCCCTCGGAACGGTCTAGTCTCGTGAGTTCCTCATTCACCTCAATATCCCCCAGGGTCTCAGCTCTAGGAGAGGCATTCTCTTGGGAGGGCACAGGCATCACCCCAGGAGGGGGTTCCACCTGCCCCCTCTCCATTTGACGCCCCTCCCTCCGTCTCTGCTGGGACGGGCTTTCTTTTCTCTTCATCGACCCCACTGCCCTGTTGCCTTCGCCAGCACTCGCCTCGGCAGTGGGGGCCTCCCGGCTCGCCTCTGCGCGTGCACGAGCCACGTTGGCGACAGAGCGAGGGCAACGACTGAACGGGTGCCCTAGCTCACCACACAGGTTGCATCCAATCTGTCCACAAGATGCAGCTAGATGGCCTTCACCCCCGCACAACGCGCACCTCTGCACTTGGCAGCTGGCGCTGAAGTGCGAAGGGCTGCCGCACTTGTAACACAGCTTAGGCTGCCCCCTGTAGAACACCATGATCCTATCCCGACCAAGGAATGCAGATGACGGTATGTGGGAAACCGACCCCCCTGAATGTTTCAACTTAATCTGAAACGTCCAGGCACCCGACCAGATGCCAAACTCATCCAGGTTCTTGCTAGGAAGACCCTGGACGTCCCCGTACCTGCTCAACCAGGTCAAGATGTCAACACAAGAAAGTGACTCATTACGGGTCAGAACGGTCACTTTCTTGACCTCATTCTGGCGGGTTATCGCTTGCACAAAAAACCCCTGCCAGTCCGGCTGGTCTTTTGCCAGTTCATACCCAGACCAGAAAAGTTCAAGACCCTCTGGCCGGGCAAAACTGACATCAAACTCCCGGGTGCCATACGGATGTATCAGGGCAAAGATGTCACATGCCCTGATGCCCATCTGAAAGAGAAGCTCCGCCACCCTCTTCCTGGTAGGGCACGCTTCATTGCCTCTCCATTTCAGACAGACAACATTCCGTCTGGCTGACCGAGGGCCGGTTGTGGGTGAGGACCAGGTGGTCTCGCCCCCGCCTTGCTCTCGGAAGGCACGCAGGCCATGCCTGTCTATCCAGAAGGATAGATCCACCTGCTGCCCCCCTACTGTAATGGAATTCTCCCCTCTCCTAAGAGCCTCTAGAAGTTGCCGCTGCAAGTTACCGTCACCAGACATTGGTAATGGGGAGGACAATGGGGACCGCCCCTCCCCCCCCCCCCCCCTGCGCCGGCGACCACACCAGCATAACTTCTGCCAGGCGTAACCGACGCAGGAGGGGCAGCCAGACCGGGCCCGCCCCCACCCCCCCCAGACCTATCTACAGCAGGTGTCACTCCAGACCCCTCTGAAGGGGCTACATGAGGCGCACCGGCCACTTGTACAGTGGCCGGCCGACCTCCAACATTCACCCCTCCATCAGGGCCCGGGGCAACACCACTAACATAAACCGTATTCACACAAGTGACCACTTCTTCAGTGGCCACTACCGCACTCTCCCCTCCACCCACACACACTGCTGGGCCAGAGCGGACAGAGGTCAGTTTATTCGTTTTGTCCAGCATTTCTTTGCTGGACACATTTTGAAAAGTCTTTCCTGATTTTTCGGGCCGGCGGGCTGTAGAACCACTGGTCCCAGCCACGCCGGCCTTATCCACTCGACGGACAGTGCAGGAGGGAGGGGCGGTGCGCACCACACTCGCATCAGGACCGCCCCCTCCCTCTCTGCCTACAGACACACTGCTTTGAGCCCCTTTGTGGATTTCCGAAGCTCCACCCCTGACCACTCCCACTGCGCCCCCACTCCCCGCCGCCACGACAATACCAGCGGAAGGGACCGAAGCGGAGCAGACCGGGACAGAGGAGACTGGAACCCCGGCAAGGACCTGGGCACACAACTTGGGAGGGGCGGAGGCAGCCACCTCGCACCCTCCCCCTGCAACTCCGGATCGGGACGCCGCTGCACTCGCGGCCGCACCCCCTCCACCCACAGCCACCCCTGCCCCCCCGTCCCCCGCCGCCATGCCAAAACCGACAGGGGGGACTGCAGGGCGCACGGGAGCGGCGAAGCAGACCGCGGCAGAGGACAGGGATCCCGGCAACGACCTCTGCAAGGGGGGCAGTGGCAGCCACATCGCCCCGACGCTCCTCCACCCGGCACTTGTCCAGTGCCCCAGCAGAGGTGGGCGGAGCCACCCGACCACCAACCATGCCCCCCTCGCCACTCGCCCCGGGAGCCTTCCTGTCTGGCCCCTCCTGCTTTTCCTCACCGCCCCTGTTACCGCAAACAGGGACGGCGTCCTGCGCCATCTTTGCCACGTCTGTCTCCCCACTCCTACGCACCGGTCCCACAGCAGAGACCGGGCCAGGGAGGATGGTGGGGTTCGTGCCCTGAGCTGGCTTTGCAGCTGGCCCCGGGCACGCAGGGTGGGTCACATAGACATACCTCACCTCTGGCTTTAATGTCTTTGTTTTTCTTTTCTTTCCCATCGGCTCATCTTCAGGTAGTTCGTCACCAAAGCAAATGTCCTCACAAATTTTGGGGGACTCCAGGTGGCGTATTTCGGCCATAAGCTGCCCCCCAACTCCGCTGTTTTCACGGTACCCGCCTTCTTCATCGGAACTAGTGGGGGGCAGGCACACCTGCTCTGCGGTGATGCCAGTTTCCGCAGGTTGCCCCCCCATGTCTGACTCTTCCTCCTCACTAGAGGAGTCATCTTCTTGTTTCTGATTTCCAGCCATTTCATTAAACCTTTGATCGTTCATGAGCTTTTCCTTAAAGGGGCCACTGTTCTCCAGAATGGCCCCCATTCTTTCCTGCAGCTCTTTAACAATCTCTTTTAAGCTTTTTATTTTCCTTGATATTTCCGGCTTGTTTTTCCTGGCCGCTTTATCCACCTTCCCCCTCTCAAGCCTTAGTTGCTCTCTCACCTTCTTGAGGGTCCTATTCGCCTCCTCGAACTCCCGGAGGTAGGCCGCGATCCGGGAGCTGTAAACGGCGTTTAGTTCCCGGGGCTTCATGTTACCCCAGTCAGCCTCAACCGGAACCGGCCCATCCCCAGGAGCACTCCGCGTACCTCTTGGAGGGCTACTGTCCGCCCTCCTGGAACCGCCGGCGATGGACACGGCTTCACCTCCGGGGGCTGCAGGGGCCGCTGCACCACGACTCCTGCTGGATCTTCTGACCCCCGGGGCGGAAGATGGAACTGAGGCCGGTAGCTCAC
The DNA here is from genome assembly GCF_014858855.1 of Bufo gargarizans. Taxonomy (NCBI): domain Eukaryota; kingdom Metazoa; phylum Chordata; class Amphibia; order Anura; family Bufonidae; genus Bufo; species Bufo gargarizans. Next base: position 138,967 of record NW_025334127.1, on the reverse strand, counting down.
CTCCCCTACCTCCCGCCGGCCTACCCCGGGAAGCAGGATCCTGGGTCTTGAGTCGCTTCATAGCCCAGGACCCCACCACCTCCCTGGGGAGAGAGAGGCAGGGCCTGGGCTGGGATTACACAATAAGAGCAGATACTGAGGATTATTGTCACACCGGTGACAGGTGTTAGAAGGTCTGAAAGATTATCTGCACATTAGTGATCTGACAGCCTCTTTTGGCTTCACTTTGTCTGTGTGTTGCTGGTATGTCCACCCCTCCTGTTCAGATGTGGATTATATGACCTTTACCTTCCCCTATTTAGTCTGACTTTACCCATTACTCCTTGCTCCTGGATAGCTGCATTTTGTTTTGAGCTGGAGTGTGGTTCTTTTTGAAGTCCTGGTCATCCATCATCCACAGAAGTTAAGTGTTCCGCTTGTTGTGTTTTGTATCTCCCACCCCTTGTTGTTTACTAGGCCTCATTGAGACGCTGGTTCCTTCACCAGGTAAGGAGCGGGTTGTCTCTGCCCTGTCATTACCTTTAGGGCATCCGAGGGCCACCAGGGTTTTCTAGGTTCCGGTGTATGGGCATCTCTACCATCAAGAGGTGCCTATACAGATAGGAGGAAATTATATCACCAGTAGGTGATAAAAGACCTACTGGTGATATAATTTCTTCTTATATATTAAACTAGGGAGAACGGTAGCTCCCTCTCAGACACCTAGCAGCAGGTTCTCCTTATACAGGCAGACTGTCACATAGCAATCTAATAGGAGCGCAGGGGGATCCTCTTTTTATCTTTAACCTATACAGATAGGAGTTAGGACCAGGAGCAGGGTTTTATAGGTGGTGACCCTCTTCCTTTCCTAGCGGTGAGGCCTAGTGTCTTTTCCCCTCCTCCTTATTGTCTTTTTGGTGTTCTCGCCTACTACATCCGTGACATTATCCAGAGCCAAATGCCACCATTTTTGTTCTGATCTGTGCAGCTATGGATGCTATGACTGCACTGGTCGAACAGATGCAGAATATGACTTTGGAGGTAGCAGACCTCCGTGCGGTGGTTTTGCAGATTCAGAGCCCACAGGCTGCTGGTTCCGGTGGTGGGTTCCAGGCCTGCCCTGAACCGAAGGTAGCTCTCCTGGACAGGTTTTCCGGGGGTAGTGACAATTTCATCTGGTTCAGGGAGTCATGTAAATTATACTTTAAGCTGCGTCCATACTCTTCTGGGGATGAATGTCAATGTGTGGGTATGATTATTTCATTGCTTAAAGAGGACGCCCAATTTTGGGCTTTTTCTCTGCCGACCGGATCACCGTCCCTCCGGTCGGTAGATGAATTCTTTAGAGCCTTGGGTCTTATCTATGATGACCTGGATCAGATCTCTCAGACCGAGACCAAGTTACAGGGTTTTCGGCAGGGAGAACGTTCTGTGGAGACCTATTGCTCTGAATTTAGGAGATGGGCTACGGATACAGAGTGGAACAATCCTGCTCTCCGTAGCCAATTCTGCCAGGGTCTCTCTGAGAGACTGCAGGACGCATTGGCTTTTCATGAAAATCCTGAGTCATTGGAGCAGCTACGTCCCTTGCTGTACGTCTTGATAGACGCCTGAGGGAGAGATCTAGGGGTCCTCATCTTCAGGATGTACTCTCCAATAAGGCCCCTTTCACACGGGCGAGTTTTCAGTGCGGGTGCGATGCGTGCGGTGAACGTATTGCACCCGCACTGAATCCTGACCCATTCATTTCTATGGGGCTGTGCACATGAGCGGTGATTTTCACGCATCACTTGTGCGTTGAGTGAAAATCGCAGCATGCTCTATATTGTGTGATTTTCACGCGACGCAGCAAAAGCTTGGGTCATGTGAAAGGAGTCTGCTTTTGTTGTGGCAAGAAGGGACATTTTGTGAATATTTGTCCGTACTTGCAGCATCAAGGTGTAAACAAAAAGGGGGAAAAAAACGTTTAATACCCAAATTACTATTGGTAGTGTGGATGGTGAGCAAAAGAACCTACTTTTGTCTTTTACTGGTAGTACCCGTTTTCTCCTGTCTGCCGAGGTGGCTCTAGAGTCCAAAGCTGTGAAAATCGAAGCATTTATCGACAGTGGGGCAGGAGTTAACTTGATTGATGGACAGTTTGTACGCATTCACGGGTTGACTACTAATGCATTAAAGAAAAGTATTTCTGTCTTTGCTATTGATTCTGCACCTCTTACCCAAAAATTCCTGCCGCAGGTAGTGAATGATATTCATTTAAGAGTGGGTGATTTCCATCAGCAATCTGTCTCGTGTTATGTGTTGCAGGATCTGCCTGCTCCATTGGTGTTGGGCTTACCATGGTTAAGCAAACATAACCCTTACATCGATTGGCAAGCGAGACAGATTCTCGATTGGAGTGATTTTTGCATGGACAACTGTCTTAATGCATCGTTCTCTATAGTTACGACTAAAACTGTTCCCTCGTTCATTTCTGAATTTTCTGATGTGTTTTCTGAGAGTGGTAACCAGGAGTTACCCCCACATCGGGAGTATGACTGTCCCGTCAATCTTATTCCCAGAGCTAAATTGCCCAAATCTTGGTTGTATAATCTTTCGGAACCCGAAAGAGACTATGCGAGAATATATCACCGAGAGTTTGGCAAAGGGACATATTAGACCATCCAAGTCCCCAGTGGCTGCTGGATTTTTCTTTGTAAAGAAAAAGGATGGTACCCTGAGACCATGTCTGGACTTCCGTGAGCTCAATCGTATTACCGTCCGTGATCCTTACCCCCTTCCTTTGATTCCGGATTTGTTTAGTCAGGTTGTCTGTGCCAAGGTGTTCCCTAAATTGGATCTGAGGGGGGCATATCATCTGGTAAGGATCAAGGAGGGGGATGAGTGGAAGGCCGCATTAAATACCCCTTGAGGGTCATTTTGAAAACCTGGTCATGCCCTTTGGGTTAACCAATGCTCCTGCGGTTTTTCAACACTTTGTCAATGACATCTTTCATCATCTGGTGGGGAGGTTTGTCGTTGTATACCTTGATGACATACTAATTTATTCGCCAAATATGGAGACTCATCAGGATTATGTGAGACAGGTGTTACAGATCCTAAGAGAGAATAAGTTGTATGCTAAGATGGAAAAGTGTGTATTTGTTGTACAGGAAGTGCAATTTCTGGGCTACCTGCTCTCCTCCTCAGGTTTTTGTATGGATCCCGAGAAGGTCCGTGCCGTGTTGGACTGAGATCGACCCGAAAATCTGAAAGCGCTTATGTGGTTTTTGAGGTTTACCTACTACTACCGTAAATTTATCTTGAACTATTCATCGGTGGTTAAACCTTTAACAGACATGACTAGGAAGGGTGCGGATATTTCTGTCTGGTCTGATGCGGCATTACAGGCTTTTTCTGCTATGAAATAATGTTTTGCTTCGGCCCCTATTCTGGTGCAACCGCACATGTCTCAGCCATTGTTGAGGTTGACACGTCCGAGGTAGGGGTAGGAGCAATCTTGTTGCAAGGTCCTTCACCTAGTAAATGGCGCCCATGTGCATTTTTCTCTAAAAGAAACCTCTCGACTGGTGAAAGGAATTATGATGATGTGGGGAATAGGGAATTGCTGGCCATTAAGTTGGCGTTCGAGGAATGGCGGCATTGGTTGGAAGGAGCAATTTATCCTATTAAGGTAATTACGGATCACAAGAATCTGGCCTACCTGGAGTCGGCTAAACGACTGAACCCAAGGCAGGCCAGATGGTCATGGTTTTTCACCAGATTTAACTTCGTCACTTACCGCCCTGGGGTTAAGATAGTCAAGACGGATGCTTTGTCGCATAGCTTTCCTAGGGGGGTGAGTCTAATGACCCTAGTCCCATTTTATCTGAAGGGGTGGTTATATCCGCTCTTTATCCTGATCTCGAGCCCACTGTGTTGGAGGCACAGGAGGATGCTCCAGACTCTTGTCCTCAGGGGAAATTGTTTGTTCCCTCCGACTTGTGTCACAAGGTGTTTGAGGAACATCACTGTACGGTGCTTGCTGGGCACCCTGGGAGCAGATCGACTATCAATCTCATCTCTCGCAGATTCTGGTGGCCCGGGTTGCGTAAGTGTATTGAGGACTATGTGTCAGCCTGTGGTACCTTTTGCACATGCTAAGGTGACACATACTCGGCCTTCCGGATCTCTGCTTCCATGACCCATTTGTCCATGGATTTTATCACGGATTTACTGAATTCTTCGGGAAAGACCGTGATTCTGGTGGTTGACGATCGTTTTAGTAAAATGGCACACTTTATTGCATTACCTAGTCTACCCAATGCTAAAACTCTTGCGCAGGTGTTTGTCGACAACATCGTGAAACTACATGGCATTCCCTCTGATGTGGTGTCCGATAGAGGAACTCAGTTTGTTTCCAGATTCTGTACTCGTATGGGTGTACAATTGTCCTTCTCTTCGGCTTTTCATCCTCAGTCGAGCGCACCAATCAGAATCTGGAGACTTACTTGAGATGTTTTGTTTCAGAGAATAAGGAGAGTGGTCTTCATTTTTGTCGTTGGCTGAGTTTGCTATAAATAACCGTAGACAGGAATCCACTGATAAGTCGCCGTTTTTTGGGGCATATGGGTTCTATCCACAGTTTGGTACATTTTCTGGTGCTGATAATTTCGGCATTCCTGAGGAGGAACGATTTTCCTCTTCGTCTTCTATTTGTCAGAAAATCCAAAATAACCTGAAAAAGACGTGTAACCGGTATAAGCGTGCTGCTGACAGGAAACGTATGAGTGGTCCGGACCTGAGAGTGGGTGATTCTGTGTGGCTGTTTACAAGAAACATTAAACTTAAGGTACCTTGGAAGTTGGGCCCAAGATTTATTGGTCCATGTAAGATCACTGCCATTGTTAACTCTGTAGCCTTCCATCTTGAACTTCCTCAGGCATTGAAAATCCATAACGTATTTCATAAATCGTTGCTAAAGAAATGTGTCGAACCTGTTGAGCCGTCCTCCTTGCCTCCCGCTCCTGTCATGGTGGACGGTAATTTAGAATTTCAGATCAGCAGGATTGTGGACTCCCGAGTTCCCTGGAGATCCCTCCAGTATCTCGTTAATTGGAGGGGGTACGGACCAGAGGAGGGGATGTGGGTTCCAGCGACCGATGTTAATGCTAGTCGTCTGGTGAGAGCATTCCACAGAGCTCATCCCGATGAGGTCAGTCCTGGGTGCCCGGAGGTCACCCGTAGAAAGGGGGGGGGGGGGGTACTGTCACATCTGTGACAGGTCTTAGAAGGTCTGAAAGATTATCTGCACATTAGTGATCTGACAGCCTCTTTTGGTTTCACTTTGTCTGTGTGTTGCTGGTATGTCCACCCCTCCTGTTCAGGTGTGGATCATGTAACCCTTACCTCCCCCATTTAGTCTGACTTTACCCATCACTCCTTGCTCTAGATAGCTTCATTTGGTTTTGGAACAGCTGGAGTGTGGTTCTTGTTGAAGTCCTGTTCATCCATCATCCGCAGAAGTTAAGTATTCCGCTTGTCGTGTTTTGTCTCCCTTCCCCCCTTTGTTGTTTACCAGGCCTCAGTGAGATGCTGGTTCCTTCACCAGGGAAGGAGTGGGTTGTCTCTGCCCTGTCATTACCTTTAGGGCATCCGAGGGCCACCAGGGGTTCCTGTGTATGGGCATCTCTACCATCAAGAGGTGCCTATACTGATAGGAGTTAGGGCCAGGAGCAGGGTTTTATAGGTGGTGACCCTCTTCCTTTCCTAGCGGTGAGGCCTAGTGTCTTTTCCCTTCCTCCTTATTGTCTTTTTGGTGTTCTCCCCTACTACATCCGTGACCTTTTACATCCAGTATACAGGACAGGAGAAGAGGTACTGTGCAGTGTCCATATATACAGAATAAGAGCAGATACTGAGGATTACACCCAGTATACAGGACAGGAGAAGTGGTACTGTGCAGTGTCCATATATACAGAATAAGAGCAGGGCAGTCGGCTCAGTAGTCACGTGCTCCATGTGGCAGTGATCAGTCATAGTCTGTGAGTTTTATGTTGTCATGTCTGATTTCCCGCAGACATATCGCTTATTATCAGCCGTCGCTGTGTGTAACGTGGGCGGACAACAACAGCTGCGCTCAAAAGTGGTTTGTAGAGAGTAGATATAAAGGGAAGGGTTAATAGTCTCTGCTCTGGCGGTGACTGGTGGGACACTGGAGGAGGCTGAAGGGTTAATTAACTCTAATAGCTGCTAAATGTACAAAGCTGTGCATGATGTGGTTAGATACGTGGTTCAGCAGACGGCATCACGCTTGATGGGGTTAGATACGTGGTTCAGCAGACGGCATCACGCTTGATGGGGTTAGATACGTGGTTCAGCAGACGGCATCACGCTTGATGGGGTTAGATACGTGGTTCAGCAGACGGCATCACGCTTGATGGGGTTAGATACGTGGTTCAGCAGACGGCATCACGCTGATGGGTTAGATACGTGGTTCAGCAGACGGCATCACGCTTGATGGGGTTAGATACGTGGTTCAGCAGACGGCATCACGCTTGATGGGGTTAGATACGTGGTTCAGCAGACGGCATCACGCTTGATGGGGTTAGATACGTGGTTCAGCAGACGGCATCACGCTTGATGGGGTTAGATACGTGGTTCAGCAGCGGCATCACGGCTTGATGGGTCGATACGTGGTTCAGGCAGACGGCATCACGCTTGATGGGTTAGATACGTGGGTTCAGCAGACGGCATCACGCTTGATGGGGTTAGATACGTGGTTCAGCAGACGGCATCACGCTTGATGGGGTTAGATACGTGGTTCAGCAGACGGCATCACGCTTGATAGATTCAGCAGACCTGATTACACATTAGGGCTTAGATACACTTCTTCACAATCTTGCTGTCACCATTTGTTACATTGTTGCATGTCTCTTAGCGATGATACCTTGTTGCATGTCTCTTAGCGATGATACCTTGTTGCATGTCTCTTAGCGATGATACCTTGTTGCATGTCTCTTAGCGATGATACCTTGTTGCATGTCTCTTAGCGATGATACCTTGTTGCATGTCTCTTAGCGATGATACATTGTTGCTCTTCAGCTCAGGCGGTGCAGATCTAACTATAATACGCTTGCGGCTGTAATAACCTGATTATTCTCCTATTTACTTCTAATAGGACGGAAGAAGCAAATGATTCTTCAGTGTGCGCCCCCCCCCCCCCCTTACCTGGATGTGGGAGGGGCTTAGAGTGCAGCAGGGGGAGGAGTCATCAAGGTATAAAGTTCGCTAATTAACATTTATGCATAAATCTGGGTAATTATCCAACTGGAATAGCAACGGATTTCTTTCATGAGGCCCCTTGCACCTCATGTTATAGCGGGGGAGGGGAGGGGGGGTCGCTGACCCGTCTCTGTTGGGTTGTCACATTCCGATTCGGTGACGTCATGGCGGTAAGTGAGTCTAAGGCCAGACGGGATATTCAGGTCCTGGAAATAGGTGTCAGGGAGTGTTCTGCAGAGCTTATACTCTAATCTGCGGCCGCACGCAGTTCAGTCTCTGACACCCGTAGTTTTTCGAGGATGTAAAGTTGTGATTATTCATCTGTTTAGTGCTGGCTAATTCCACCTCACAATCAGGTTTCTCTGATACACTGTAGCAGCCCATCAGCTGTGCGATCAGAACTAGATCACTTCTCAATGTTTCCATTCAGCAAAGCAAACGCATGGAATTATTGGAAAAACTTTGCTGTAACCTCCATATTACGCTGGGTTGTCTGCTGCAGAATTACACTATGTCTTTTACTCCAGTCACATCCAAAGCTGCAGTCTGGCTTTTAGGCCGTCTGCTCACGAGTGTGGGTGAACGCACATGAGATCTGCATGAATTTGCGTGCATTTCTGCGGCACAGCCACAATGTCTAACAGCGGTTTCTGGTGCGGATTTCATGCAGTGTACTTGAGATTTGCTGGTGTGGTAATACACACGAATCCACGCGGAAAAACCACGTATTCCACAATGTGTGTAGGTGGCCTCAGTGTGGCGCTTGTTGATAGATTGACAGACATGCGCCTAGACCCACAGTATACCCCGCTGCAGTGGAGCCCCTCTTATAAATGTCCCCTGTGCTGTCCTCCAGAGCCCTCCCTTATAAATGTCCTCGTCCTGTCCTCCAGAGCCTGCCTATAAATGTCCTCCAGAGCCCCCTTTATAAATATCCTTGTCCTGTTCTCCAGACCCCCTTATAAATGTCCCCCGTGCTGTCCTTCAGAGCCCCCCCTTATAAATGTCCTCCAGAGCCCCCCCCTTATAAATGTCCACCATGCTGTCCTCCAGAGCACCCCCCTTATAAATGTCCTCGTCCTGTCCTCCAGAGCCTGCCTATAAATGTCCTCCAGAGCCCCCTTTATAAATATCCTTGTCCTGTTCTCCAGACCCCCTTATAAATGTCCCCCGTGCTGTCCTTCAGAGCCCCCCCTTATAAATGTCCTCCAGAGCCCCCCCCTTATAAATGTCCACCATGCTGTCCTCCAGAGCACCCCCCTTATAAATGTCCTCGTCCTGTCCTCCAGAGCCTGCCTATAAATGTCCTCCAGAGCCCCCTTTATAAATATCCTTGTCCTGTTCTCCAGACCCCCTTATAAATGTCCCCCGTGCTGTCCTTCAGAGCCCCCCCTTATAAATGTCCTCCAGAGCACCCCCCTTATACATGTCCTCGTCCTGTCCTCCAGAGCCTGCCTATAAATGTCCTCCAGAGCCCCCTTTATAAATATCCTTGTCCTGTTCTCCAGACCCCCCTTATAAATGACCCCCGTGCTGTCCTTCAGAGCCCCCCCTTATAAATGTCCTCCAGAGCCCCCCCCCTTATAAATGTCCACCATGCTGTCCTCCAGAGCACCCCCCTTATAAATGTCCTCGTCCTGTCCTCCAGAGCCTGCCTATAAATGTCCTCCAGAGCCCCCTTTATAAATATCCTTGTCCTGTTCTCCAGACCCCCCTTATAAATGACCCCTGTGCTGTCCTTCAGAGCACCCCCTTATAAATGTCCACCGTGCTGTCCTCCAGAGCACCCCCCTTATAAATGTGCACTGTGCTGTCTTCCAGAGCCCCCCCTTATAAATGTCCACCGTGCTGTCCTCCAGGCCCCCCCCCCCTTATAAATATCCCCCGTGCTGTCCTCCAGAGCCCCCCCTTATAAATGTCCCCCGTGCTGTCCTCCAGAGCACCCCCTTATAAATGTCCCCCGTGCTGTCCTCCAGAGCACCCCCTTATAAATGTCCCCCGTGCTGTCCTCCAGGGCCCCCCCTTATAAATGTCCCCCGTGCTGTCCTCCAGAGCACCCCCTTATAAATGTCCCCCGTGCTGTCCTCCAGAGCACCCCCTTATAAATGACCCCCGTGCTGTCCTCCAGGGGCCCCCCCCCCCCTATAAATGTGCACTGTGCTGTCCTCCAGGGCCCCCCCTTATAAATGTGCACCGTGCTGTCCTCCAGGGCCCCCCCTTATAAATGTGCACCGTGCTGTCCTCCAGCGCACCCCTTTATAAATGTCCACCGTGCTGTCCTCCAGAGCCCCCCCTTATAAATGTCCACCTTGCTGTCCTCAAGAGCCCCCCCTTATAAATGTCCCCCAGAGCACCCCCCTTATAAATGTCCCCTGTGCTGTCCTCCAGAGCCCCCCTTATAAATGTCCACCGTGATGTCCTCCAGAGTCCCCCTTATAAATGTCCACAGTGCTGTCCTCCAGAGCCCCCCCTTATAAATGTCCACCTTGCTGTCCTCAAGAGCCCCCCCTTATAAATGTCCCCCAGAGCACCCCCCTTATAAATGTCCCCTGTGCTGTCCTCCAGAGCCCCCCTTATAAATGTCCACCGTGATGTCCTCCAGAGTCCCCCTTATAAATGACCCCTGTGCTGTCCTCCAGAGCCCCCCTCCCCTTATAAATGTGCACCGTGCTGTCCTCCAGGCCCCCCCCCCCCCTTATAAATGTGCACCGTGCTGTCCTCCAGGGCCCCCCTTATAAATGTGCACCGTGCTGTCCTCCAGGGCCCCCCCCCCTTATAAATGTGCACCGTGCTGTCCTCCAGAGCCCCCCTTATAAACGTCCCCCGTGCTGTCCTCCAGGGCCCCCCCCTTATAAATGTGCACCGTGCTGTCCTCCAGGGCCCCCCCTTATAAATGTCCACTGTGCTGTCCTCCAGAGCACCCCCTTATAAATGTGCACCGTGCTGTCCTCCAGGGCCCCCCCTTATAAATGTGCACCGTGCTGTCCTCCAGAGCACCCCCCCTTATAAATGTCCTTCAGAGCACCCCCTTATAAATGTCCCCCGTGCTGTCCTCCAGAGCCCCCCTTTATAAATATCCCCTGTGCTGTCCTCCAGAGCCCCCCCTTATAAATATCCCCTGTGCTGTCCTCCAGAGCACCCCCCTTATAAATGTGCACCGTGCTTTCCTCCAGAGCCCCCCCTTATAAATATCCCCTGTGCTGTCCTCCAGATCCCCCCCTTATAGAGCACCCCCCTTATAAATATCCCCCGTGCTGTCCTCCAGAGCACCCCCTTATAAACGTCCCCCATGCTGTCCTCCAGAGCCCCCCCCTTATAGAGCACCCCCCTTATAAACGTCCCCCGTGCTGTCCTCCAGAGCCCCCCCTTATAAACGTCCCCCGTGCTGTCCTCCAGAGCCCCCCCTTATAAACGTCCCCCGTGCTGTCCTCCAGAGCACCCCCTTATAAACGTCCCCCGTGCTGTCCTCCAGAGCACCCCCCTTATAAACGTCCCCCGTGCTGTCCTCCAGAGCCCCCCCTTATAAACGTCCCCCGTGCTGTCCTCCAGAGCCCCCCCTTATAAACGTCACCCGTGCTGTCCTCCAGAGCCCCCCCCTTATAAATATCCCCTGTGCTGTCCTCCAGAGACCCCCCTTATAAACGTCCCCCGTGCTGTCCTCCAGAGCCCCCCCCCTTATAAATGTGCACCGTGCTGTCCTCCAGAGCCCCCCCTTATAAACGTCCCCCGTGCTGTCCTCCAGAGCCCCCCCTTATAAATATCCCCTGTGCTGTCCTCCAGGGCCCCCCCTTATAAATGTCCCCCGTGCTGTCCTCCAGAGCACCCCCCTTATAAACGTCCCCCGTGCTGTCCTCCAGAGCCCCCCCTTATAAACGTCCCCCGTGCTGTCCTCCAGAGCCCCCCCTTATAAACGTCCCCCGTGCTGTCCTCCAGAGCACCCCCCTTATAAACGTCCCCCGTGCTGTCCTCCAGAGCCCCCCCTTATAAACGTCCCCCGTGCTGTCCTCCAGAGCCCCCCCTTATAAACGTCCCCCGTGCTGTCCTCCAGAGCACCCCCTTATAAACGTCCCCCGTGCTGTCCTCCAGAGCACCCCCTTATAAACGTCCCCCGTGCTGTCCTCCAGAGCCCCCCCTTATAAATGTCCCCCATGCTGTCCTCCAGAGCCCCCCCTTATAAACGTCCCCCGTGCTCTCGTTTCCCTTTCTGTTTGGATGCAGTTTTCAGAACTCGGTAAACATCACACCCATTATCACCAGAACTATTATCACCATCCTCTCTGAATGCTTTCATTCCTAGTTTTCCTGTGATTCCCCCACATTTGTCCAGTTTTTGGGGTCCTGCCCTTCCCATGGCGGCAGCAGCATGTCCCCTACCGTGTCCTTGGAGGTCCCCAGCCTCTTTAGGCCGTCCAGAGGCAGGAGGTCGGCTGAATCCTTATGGATGAACTGGAGGGATTGCTTCGTCCTCCTCTGCTGTCTCAGGGACGCGGCTTCCCGCAGATCGCCATCTTTCCTGCTGCTGTCGGTGAGGATCCCGGAGTAGAACATGTCGTGTCTGCAGCTCCCAGTCCACGGCTTTCTAGGGGAGGACGGCCAGATTCTGCTGCAGACGTGACTGGTGCCACCTCTCAGATGCTCCGCTCCTCCTGCCGCTCATGCTGTGCCTTTCTAGTCCTCTGCTTCAAGATCTCTGCTTCCTGTCACGTCTAGAATCTGAAAACCTCTACACACCTTATACTTCTGAGGGTCTGTTACAATTGTATCCACAGCAGCTGCATTGATCTCTCTCCTGGTCTGATTGTCTAGACTGGATACAATGTAACAAACCCTCTGCTGTAAGAAGTATCAGGTCTGTGCCTGTTTTCAGCCACAGCCATTAATCTTAGATTATTACTTATTTGTAAAATGGGGAAGGGGGTGATTTGAAATACAGCATATATGGTTTTTATACTTTCTTTCTAAAATTCTTGAAGGCGCCAGGCTGCCAAAGCAACTGGGCGTCTCCCACGTTCTTGTCCCCAGCAGCAGCCTGCACCCAGTAAATGGCTATATAGGTGCAGTGGTTGCAATTGACCCTGGCATTTGAGGGGTCAAATGTCCATTTTTGCAGTTGGCTCTGACACCCAGTCGCTTACTGAGCGGGCGCCATCTTTAAAGACCCGCCATCCACTCCACATGTGCAGCGGCTGTCAGGAAGGGGTTAATGTTGTTGACTTTACGCAGTCTTAGAGGCCTGTGGTTCGCAACTTCTCCAGAAAGAGCAACCGATAATCGTTAATTTCTAACGATAATTTGTTTTCCCTTAGTCCTAACAGCAGCACAGATGGGGTTAACTGCCCCTGTGGACTGGTAGGACCGGCGGAATTTTTAATGAGCCCAAGAACCAATAAACGATCTTCAGCTCCCTGAAAGGGAGGAGATCACCCCCCAGCCCACCGTGTCTTTAACAAGTATGATGTAAATTAGGGAGGGATATTTGTGTGCTGCTGTTAGGACTAAGGGAAAACAAATTATCGTTAGAAATTAACGATTCCCTTACGTCCTACCAGCAGCACAGATGGGGAGATAGCAAGATAAAACCCCTAGGGAGGGTCCTCATGCCTGGCAGAAGTAAGAACTGTCTGCCCGAAAGCCGAAAACTCTGCCATCCTAGCATCTATCCTATAATGGGAGATGAAGGTTGACTCAGAGCTCCAGGAGGCCGCCTTACAGATCAACTCTAAGGGGAGAAGGCTTCTTTCCGCAACCGAGGTGGAGACCGCCCTAGTAGAATGGGCTCTCACAAACTCGGGAGGATCTAAGGTTTGGGAGACAAAAGCTTCCTTAATGGCCTCCTTGATCCAGCGACTAATGGTGGCTTTAGACGCTTTACGGCCTTTAGACTTACCGGCAAACAGGATAAGGAGATTCTCATCTATCCTGAACTCTCTGGATCTATCCACATAGATCTGGAGGCATCTAGAAATATCCAGCGGATCTCTAGCTGGAGTATCAGAGGAGGAGGCTGTAAACAAAACTGGTAAGGAGATTACCTGGTTGATATTCTGAAAAGTAGGCACCTTAGGTCTGAAGTATGGTAGAAACTTCAGGAGTACTCTGTCCTGTAAGAAAATAATATATGGATGAATTGCAGAGAAAGCCTGCAATTCAGAAACTCTTTTGGCTGAGGCTATAGCCAGAAGAAAAACCATCTTTAAAGTCAAATATTTGAAATCAACCTCCTCCAAAGGCTCGAAGGGGGAAGATGCTAGACCCCTGAGCACTACTGAAAGATCCCACTGGGGAATGGGTTTCAGTATAGTAGGCTTTAGTCTTTCCGCCCCTTTCAGGAAGCGTTTGATGAGTGGATCCCGAGAGTATGGCCTGTTGAGACAGGCCGAGATGGCACACATTTGTACCTTCAAGGTAGCTGGAGATAGGCCTCTATCTAATCCGTCCTGAAGGAAATGTAGTATCGCAGGAAGGGGCGGATCTGCAGACGCCACCTGTTTGGAATCACACCATGCCACGAAGATTCTCATGATCCTGGAGTAGGCCTTGTTTGTAGACTCTGCTCGGGAATGCGACAAAGTTCTCAGGACCGACTCGGAAAGCCCTTCTATGTTGGGAAGGGGCTGATCAACCTCCAGGCTGTCAGGTTGAACCTGTGCAGATCTGGGCAGAGGTGAGTGTCCCACGACACCAGGGTCTGCTCCGGGGGGAGTCTCCAGTATTGTCCCCGACTCATCTGAATGAGCTGGGTAAACCAGGATCTTTTGGGCCAAAACGGTATGATGGCTATTACCGAGGCCTGATCCTGACGGATTTTCATCAATACCCTCGGTATCATGGAAAAAGGAGGGAAGATGTAAGCCAGCCTGAACCTCCACGGTATCGACAGAGCATCTATCGCCAGGGGGTTGTCTTCCCGGTACAGGGAACAGAACCTCAGCACCTTGGCGTTGAACCTGGTTGCCATGAGGTCCACCTCTGGCATACCCCAACTGTGAACTAGCTGCCTGAAGACCTCCGGATGCAGAGACCACTCCATGGTCGGTAATCCTCGACTTAAGCGGTCTGCTATCATATTGAGGGAACCTCGGATATGAACGGCAGATAGATGGGAAAGGTTCAGCTCTGCCCACCGAAGAATCACCCCGATCTCTGATAGAAGGGGTAATGACCTTGTGCCTCCCTGCTTGTTTATATAGAGAACCGCAGTCATATTGTCTGACTGGACTTTCACCGCTTTGCCCCGAATCTGAGGGGCGAAGTGAAGGAGGGCTAGCCGGATAGCTCGCATCTCGCGAAGATTGGAAGAAAGATGCCGCTCCAGGGGGGACCAAGATCCCTGCACTTGGGATCCGTCCAGGTGAGCGCCCCAGCCTACAAGGGACGCGTCTGTAGTCAATATGACCCAAACTGGTTGGGTCATAGACTTCCCTGCTGGCAGTCGAAACCACCATCTGAGGGAATTCCGGGTTTGACCGGACAGGGAGCACAGGGAATCTAGCCCCGCAGGGCTGCCGTTCCATAAGTGTAAGACCTCCGACTGAAGAGGACGGAGGTGCCATAGCGCCCAAGGGACTGCGTCCGCAGCCGCTGACATGAGCCCCACCATCTTCATGAGAGTCCGAATAGAGACTCGACGAGGGACATGAAGGACCTTTGCCAGGTCCTGAATCCGCGCTTTCCTTTCTTGAGTCAACCGGAGGGACATCTCCACAGAGTCGACCACGAATCCTAAATATTGGATTGAAGATGATGGGCTCACATTCGACTTCTGCCAGTTGATGATCCAGCCTAGGCGGAGAAGAAAGGAGATTGCGATCTGAAGATGGTGGGTAAGGATCGGAACTGAAGAGGCTATGAAAAGCCAATCGTCCAGATAAGGAATGATAGTCAGCCCTTGGAGTCTCAATGCTGCCACCACCGATACCACCACCTTGGTGAAGATAAGGGGGGCAGAAGAGATTCCGAAGGGGAGCGCGGTGAACTGAAAGTGCCTGCGAACCCCTGAAATCTGGACCGCGATCCTGAGAAATTTCCGGAAGGCGGAATGGATCGGGATGTGAAGGTAAGCATCTTTGAGGTCCAGGGTAGCCATGACATCCCCGAGGTTGAGGATATGGGTGACTGACCTTATGGTTTCCATACGAAACCTTGTTTTCCTTATAAATCGATTGAGAAATCTCAAATCGATGATAATCCGGAGGTCTCCCGTCTTCTTGGGAACCAGGAACACTGGTGAATAAATGCCTAGGCCTCTCTCCCCTGCCGGCACCTCCTCTAGGGCTCCCTTGGAGATATAGTCCTGGATGTAAGATTCCAGGACCACTTGTTTGGCCGGCCCGAAGTTTCGTGTAGCGACGAATCTCTCTGGGGGGAGAGAGAGAAAGTCTACCCGGTACCCGACGGAGACCAAGTTCAGAACCCAAGGGTCTGCGATCAACTGACTCCAGGAGTCTTTGAAAAAGGAGAGACGGCCCCCCACGGGTGTTTGGGGGAGTGGTATGGGAAAGTCTAGAGGAGACACTGCAGGGGCAGCAGGGCTTATCCAAGAGCCTCGAGGAGGCCCATAGTCAGGAGGGTTTTGCCTCCTTGGCGGGTTTACGGGAGCGCCTCGAATACTTACGAGACGGTCCCCCCCAATCTCTGCGCCTAGATTGCTGCCCCGGGCGTCCTTCGCGCCTCTTTCCCTGCCTGGGGCGTCCCCGAAAGGGCTGCTGGGGGAGGCTCTTCCCCTTTTTGTCGGAGAGCCCCTCCATTATCTTGTCCAATTCGGACCCGAACAGCCTGTTTGGTTCGAAGGGGAGCCCACAGAGGTTGAATTTGGACGCGTTGTCCGCGATCCAGGGTTTCAGCCAAAGT
Source organism: Bufo gargarizans (assembly GCF_014858855.1). Lineage (NCBI taxonomy): Eukaryota > Metazoa > Chordata > Amphibia > Anura > Bufonidae > Bufo > Bufo gargarizans. The sequence continues at coordinate 122,875 of NW_025334127.1, read as the reverse complement.
GGTCTGCGGGCAGCCGAAACTAAGGCCATAGTTTTGGCGGCCAGCTTCAGCTGCATCTGAGTGGAGTCAACTAGGAAGTCCATAGCCAGGTTGGCTGATTTGAAGGCTGCCAGGATATCATCCCTGGATACGCTCTGGTCCACGTCTGTTTGGATCTGGTTGAGCCTAGAGCGTAAATAGGTGGCCACTTCAGTGGCCGCGATTGAAGTTGACGCGGAGGCAGCGGCCGCCGCATAACTCCTCCTAAGGGTGCACTCTGCCCTCCGATCAAGAGGGTCCTGCAGACTAGACCCATCGTCTGCGGGGACTAGAGTGCGCCGGGACAACTTGGCTATAGCCATGTCCACCTTGGGAACGGAACCCCACGATTCCACCAAGGGTTTAGCCATCGGGTACATGAGTTTAAACTTTCTGGTGAGAACTGGGCCTTTCTCAGGTTTGCGCCATTCTGTGCGCATCACAGAGAGAAGGGTCTCATCCGCTCTGAAGACACGCTGTGTCCGTACGGCGGGATCGGAGGACTCCCCAATGTCAACATCCTGGTCCCCCGACCTGATGGACTTAAGTAACTTCTGCGTCTTTTCTGGAGGGAAAAAGCAAGAAGTATTTTCTTCTTCCTCAGAAGAAGACCCCACCGACCAGGGGGTAGGTCTTTCGAGTGGTGCGACTGGAGCGACCACATCCATGGGAGTCTGAGAGGGTGCTGGTAACCTCTCATTGAGTAAATGCACCACTCCCTTAATGGAATCATCCACGTATGTCTTCGTCCACTGAAACATTTCCTGCATCGTGGGTTCCGTGGATGTCGTGCGACAACTCTCACACCTAGAATAGGGACAGCCGTCGTCTAGGGGCGTGTTGCAATCAAAACACGCCAAATGCTTCCTCTTGGCCCCAGACTTTCGCTGATCCGGATCCCTGGGGGAAGCCATAGTCTGTAATTGGAAAGAAAAGACAGGTCATAACACCTAAAAAAATTGGAGGTGGAGAAACAAGACCTTAAGGGGGCCCACCAGCACTAGAAGAAAAATAGAGCTGCAGCAGAGGAACACACAAACCCACGTCAAGCAATACTACTAAGGATATCACAAGGCGCAGGGAACTCTGGAGCTAGCTTGTCAAAGCGATGCAACCAGAGCACTGAATGACAGGCTCTGGGCGCTTAAAAGGAGAAAGCCCCGCCCCCTGGGCGGGTCCCAGATCGTGAATAGCCCAGATATATAAGAGAGCCAAATACTGGCTCAGCCTGCTGTAGATAGCTCCCCTGGTTCATCCTGGATCCCAGGATGTATATAGGGGAGCAACTTTAATCAGGGAGGATGAGGATAAAACCTCAGATCGCGCTGCGAAGAAACCGGAAGTGACGTAGCGCACCAAGTGCGCGTCACTTCCGGAAGATGGCGGCGCCCATAGAGCCGCATGCATGCGGCGATGGGAAAGAACAGACACCAGAAAAAACTGAAAGGAGAGGGGAGGGGGACACCCCACTCCCCGACGGTCCCCAGGTACAAAAAATCGCCGCAATCAGCCTAAAATAAAGGCAAAGAAAGAGAGCCAAAAAACGGGGCGATCCTATATAGACGAAAGGAGCCCCTGACACTCTCTCAGCTCCCTGAAAGGGAGCGATACGCCAGTCCAACCTGTCCAAAGGACAGAAAAAAACACGGTGGGCTGGGGGGTGATCTCCTCCCTTTCAGGGAGCTGAAGATCGTTTATTGGTTCTTGGGCTCATTAAAAATTCCGCCGGTCCTACCAGTCCACAGGGGCAGTTAACCCCATCTGTGCTGCTGGTAGGACGTAAGGGAACCATTGCTTTCCCAGTATGTGGGAAATGTGTTTTATGACGTTCATGACCAGATACGGTTCAGAAGAAAAGCGGCGGATGAAAGGTATTTTGTTGCTGTTCTCCATGGGTCTCTTTTCTTGGCGCTCTCTCCGTTATTATTCTGCCCGTCTTTTCTATCTGTTGCTGACTACTGGTAAAATGTTTTAATTACAGACAAACAAACACAATGTAACAAAACGAACGACACAAACACTTGTACCCCTCACATCTGAGTACTGGCCCGGACTGGTAATCAGCCCTACTGGGCAGCTTTCTTGTGGGGCAACTTTCCAGGGGGCCATCTGATATAATTAAATAGGAACTGCAAGCCTAATTAGGCGACCAGTATTGCTTTTAGGGGAAAGGCGTTATCGGGACAGTACTGCTGCCAGTGGGAGAGTGGTGGTATAGGAGACAATACTGCTGCCAGTGGAGGAGGTGTAGTTAGGGGGACAATACTGCTGCCAGTGTAGGAGGTGTAGTTAGGGGGACAATATTGCTATCAGTGTGTCTGTATGTGTGTAGGGGGTGTTAAGCAGACAGCACTGCTGCCAGTGGGGGAGGGATAATGAAGTCTTTCTTGCCCAGTCTTTTCTCTAGAAAATATTTGCACAGCCTCCTCATCCCACTGGCAGGGGGCACATAACTTTATTTGGATGTCAGTGATGTCTCCAACCTCATTGTCCTGTCATCCAGAGGTGCGCACCGTTCAGCCGCAACAGTCACATGACTTGTCGGGACCTCCTGCCAGCTATTACTGCATGGAATAGCACTGATAGTATGATGTGCCATATTATCCACAGGACAAAGCAAGCTGAGGCACTCGGGCTACCTTTTACACGTGTTTAGGGTTAATATATTACCATCTGGGGCACTAGCTGTTTGGCAATATTATTTTGGGGTAACTTGGGTCCTGACACCAAGTACGGTATTTGCAAGCTATTTACTACACAGCAAGTACAGTAATATAATGTGCACAGTTACTGCGCACTAGGACATAGTATTGGGGTCCTGTGAAAGTGGTGACCGGCTGAGAAGTGTATGTAGGGGGTGAGAAGAACCAAAAGCCTCTAAGCAGCATACTCTGCAAGTCATCGTCAGGAGAAGTCATCATGGTGGCCTGGGTCAGATGGAAAAGAAGAGAGTAAACCCCTGCAGTCAGAGAAGACGTCTATAATTCTACTGTAATCACTTCAAGATCTTTCCTAGGGGGCGATAATCACACCTACAAACAGTTGTTCACACTGGACGGCTCCGCTGTGCAATAACGTCCGACCTTACAGCCCCCGAACGTCATCTCTTTGGATGCTGTCCCTGTAATGTGGGTAACATAGGGCTTACTATACAGCCCACCTGATGTGGCACGTGCCGACTTTCTGCCGCCCCATGTTAGATGGACTCTACTGCATGCTGCTCGTAACAGTTGCCAAGGCAATTACACAACATCTGGTGAATATTGTGCAGTAGCGTCTCGCCATGGATTTGATCAGCTGCTATGGTGGGGGTGGTAGTCCACAGCTGAAGTATTACACCGCAGTCAGAACAAACAATAATGATTCGCGTAATGCACAGATGAGACGGGTATGTTGTGCCACTAGAGGGCATATGTACAGGAGTTTGACTAGGGCAGAGAAACCCTTGAAAGGGTTAATATTTGGCCACTTTGTGTTCTCATTTTGTGTCCAGTTTTATGTATTCTGAATGATACGGTTTTTGGTTTGCAGGTACGTGGTGGTTTTACTTTGATATACCCCATATTAAATCGTGTCAGATCAGAAGAGAGAGAGGTGAGTACAACCGAATAATAAGTGAAATATGTAATATTATATAATATTGCTGGTATATAATGGCGCTGATAATCTCCAGTACTGCACAATAACTGGAATCTGGACCGAATGATGGACGTAATGATATTGACCAGATCATATGAATCGATCGCTTTTTGTCCTAATGACCATGGAAACAGAACATGTGAATCAGAGGCATTCAAACATGGAGGAACACACATATTCATCGTAAAGATGGAGGAAACACATCCAGGAAGATGTTTCTTGGTTCAGTTCAGACCTTTGTCCTTGGGCTCAGTGAGCCCACAATAGACTCTCCTCGGCACAAGGTCAATACAGTGATCAGGCAGAGGTGATGGTAGGCAGCACAGGGTCAATACAGTGATCAGGCAGAGGTGAGGGCAGACAGCACAGGGTCAATACAGTGATCAGGCACAGGTGAGGGCAGACAGCACAGGGTCAATACAGTGATCAGGCAGAGGTGAGGGCAGACAGCACAGGGTCAATACAGTGATCAGGCACAGGTGAGGGCAGACAGCACAGGGTCAATACAGTGATCAGGCAGAGGTGATGGTAGGCAGCACAGGGTCAATACAGTGATCAGGCAGAGGTGATGGTAGGCAGCACAGGGTCAATACAGTGATCAGGCACAGGTGAGGGCAGACAGCACAGGGTCAATACAGTGATCAGGCAGAGGTGGGGCAGACAGCACAGGGTCAATACAGTGATCAGGCAGAGGTGAGGGCAGACAGCACAGGGTCAATACAGTGATCAGGCAGAGGTGATGGTAGGCAGCACAGGGTCAATACAGTGATCAGGCAGAGGTGGGGGCAGACAGCACAGGGTCAATACAGTGATCAGGCAGAGGTGATGGTAGGCAGCACAGGGTCAATACAGTGATCAGGCAGAGGTGAGGGCAGACAGCACAGGGTCAATACAGTGATCAGGCAGAGGTGGGGCAGACAGCACAGGGTCAATACAGTGATGAGGCAGAGGTGAGGGCAGGCAGCACTGGGTCAATACAGTGATCAGGCAGAGGTGATGGTAGGCAGCACAGGGTCAATACAGTGATCAGGCAGAGGTGGGGGCAGACAGCACAGGGTCAATACAGTGATCAGGCAGAGGTGATGGTAGGCAGCACAGGGTCAATACAGTGATCAGGCAGAGGTGATGGTAGGCAGCACAGGGTCAATACAGTGATCAGGCACAGGTGAGGGCAGACAGCACAGGGTCAATACAGTGATCAGGCAGAGGTGATGGTAGGCAGCACAGGGTCAATACAGTGATCAGGCAGAGGTGGGGGCAGACAGCACAGGGTCAATACAGTGATCAGGCAGAGGTGATGGTAGGCAGCACAGGGTCAATACAGTGATCAGGCAGAGGTGATGGTAGGCAGCACAGGGTCAATACAGTGATCAGGCAGAGGTGAGGGCAGACAGCACAGGGTCAATACAGTGATCAGGCACAGGTGAGGGCAGACAGCACAGGGTCAATACAGTGATCAGGCACAGGTGAGGTCAGACAGCACAGGGTCAATACAGTGATCAGGCAGAGGTGATGGTAGGCAGCACAGGGTCAATACAGTGATCAGGCAGAGGTGATGGTAGGCAGCACAGGGTCAATACAGTGATCAGGCACAGGTGAGGGCAGACAGCACAGGGTCAATACAGTGATCAGGCAGAGGTGGGGCAGACAGCACAGGGTCAATACAGTGATCAGGCAGAGGTGAGGGCAGGCAGCACTGGGTCAATACAGTGATCAGGCAGAGGTGATGGTAGGCAGCACAGGGTCAATACAGTGATCAGGCAGAGGTGGGGGCAGACAGCACAGGGTCAATACAGTGATCAGGCAGAGGTGATGGTAGGCAGCACAGGGTCAATACAGTGATCAGGCAGAGGTGATGGTAGGCAGCACAGGGTCAATACAGTGATCAGGCACAGGTGAGGGCAGACAGCACAGGGTCAATACAGTGATCAGGCACAGGTGAGGGCAGACAGCACAGGGTCAATACAGTGATCAGGCAGAGGTGAGGGCAGGCAGCACTGGGTCAATACAGTGATCAGGCAGAGGTGATGGTAGGCAGCACAGGGTCAATACAGTGATCAGGCAGAGGTGAGGGCAGGCAGCACAGGGTCAATACAGTGATCAGGCAGAGGTGAGGGCAGGCAGCACAGGGTCAATACAGTGATCAGGCAGAGGTGAGGGCAGGCAGCACAGGGTCAATACAGTGATCAGGCAGAGGTGAGGGCAGGCAGCACAGGGTCAATACAGTGATCAGGCAGAGGTGAGGGCAGGCAGCACAGGGTCAATACAGTGATCAGGCAGAGGTGAGGGCAGGCAGCACAGGGTCAATACAGTGATCAGGCAGAGGTGAGGGCAGACAGCACAGGGTCAATACAGTGATCAGGCAGAGGTGAGGGCAGACAGCACAGGGTCAATACAGTGATCAGGCACAGGTGGGGGCAGACAGCACAGGGTCAATACAGTGATCAGGCACAGGTGAGGGCAGGCAGCACAGTGTCAATACAGTGATCAGGCAGAGGTGAGGGCAGGCAGCACAGGGTCAATACAGTGATCAGGCAGAGGTGAGGGCAGGCAGCACAGGGTCAATACAGTGATCAGGCACCAGTGAACTATAGAGCAATGTGACCCATGCCACAAATCCCAGACTATAACCTCCGGAAGAGATTCCCTTTCCAAAGGGTATAAGGATAGAATGGCGCAATAGACTACCGTCCCCACCACCACCACCACCGTCACCGTCCTCTGCAGTTTAAAGAGTCTCTGGAGATTTAATGCCAGACTCTTTTCAGGCATAGCTGTACGATAGATGTAATCACCTTTATTACGTCAGTTGGCAGCAGGGAGATGGGCCTACAAGATTCAGGCATTGCTGGGTCCTTACCAGACACGTCCTCTGCCTCCCACACAAACCCAGGTCACATCCCTGACCGCAAAGCACTATTGAATGTTTCTAACAAATGACTTAGGAGAATTTCATGGTATCTCTTTCCCATGGCTTTTTCATTAGAGCCGCCTTAAGTTCCTCCAGCTCTAATGGTTCATCTTTGTTGTCAGCAGTTGATGTCCATCCATGCAGATTCAGTCTGAGTAGATGGTCCCACACATACAGTTGTGTTCAAAATAACAGCAGTCAGACATCACTAACCTGATCAATCACTGTTTTTGGTAGAAATTATATTTCTACATGGCAAATAATTTACTGGCAGGTGTAGTAGAATAAAAAAATAAAACAGTCATGACATGCATGCTGCTGATTCTGTGTAATTCAATCACTAATTGAAAGGGGCATGTTCAAAATAATAGCAGTGTGGAGTTTAATGAGTGAGGTCATTCATTCTTTGAAAAAGAGGTGGCAATAATTGCCCTTATTTAAGGAAGGAAGGCAGCAAATTTTGTACATGCCGGTTATAGTGCATTTCTCTCAGAAATTCTGAGGAAAATGGGTCATTTCAGACATTGTTCAGAAGAACAGGGTGCCTTGTTTGAAAAGTTGATTGGATAGGGGAAAACATGTAAAGAAGTGCAGAAAATATAGGCTGCTCAGCTAAAATGATCGCAAATGCTTTAAAATGGCAGCCAAACCCTGAAAGACGTGGAAGAAAGCGAAAAACTACCATTCGTATTGATAGAAGGAATAGCCAAAATGGCAAGGACTCGGCCGACAATCGGCTCCAGGAAGATGAAAGAAGGTGTGAAGTTCCCTGTGAGTCCTGTTACAATGAGAAGACGCCGATGTGAGGCCGAGCGATCTGCAAGAAGCCCCCGCAAAGTCCCACTGCTGGAAACAAGACGTGGGCTGAAGAGCTTACAATCTGCCAAAGAGCACATTGACGGCATGAAGAGACATTCTGTGGACTGATGGAAGTGAGATGGTTCTTTCTGGGTCTAGTGGCCGGAGACAGTTTGTCAGACGACCCCCAAACTCTGAATTCAGCCCCAGTGCACTGTGAAGCATGGTGGACAAGCGTCATGATACGGGGATGTGTCTCAGACTACGGTGTGGGGCCTATTTATCGCAGACCAGGGATCATGGATCAGTCTGAATCCATCAGAATAGTGGAAGAGGTCCTGCTGCCTTATGCTGAAGAGAAAATGCCCTGGAAATGGGTGTTCCAACAGAACAACGACCCCAAACACACCAGTAAACGGGCAACATCTTGGTTCCAGACCAACAAGACTGACGCTATGGAGCGGCCGGCCCGATCCCCGGATCTTAATCCAATAGGAAACTTCTGGGTGACATAAAAAATGCAGTTTCTGGGGCAAAACCAAGAAATAGAGAAGAACGGTGGAATGTGGTCCGATCATCCGGGGCTGGAGAACCTGGTCACAGGGGCAGAAGGTGGTGACTCCGAGCGGCACAGACGCCCGGCAGGTCTCAGACAGCAGCCATACAACTGAGTATCAGTGACGGGATTCAGAGGAGAGGAAAGCCTCAGACATTTCTCAGTTTATAGAGCGAGTGTCTGAGATTGTAAAGAAGACAAACACTGCTATTATAATTTTTTTTTTTTGATCAGTCTAATATTCCCTTTTTCTTCCAATATAATTATAATTTATTTTTATTTTTTTAGAGGAACAACATACATTTGATATATTTTTCTTCATGTTTTGATTTGGAATAGAAGGTGCAGTGTTCCCGATGCATCTGTGTGGATGGAAATAAAAGCTATTAGAAGCTGTGGCCGCTCTCCTTCATCTGGGAGCCGGTCCTTGGTGCAAAAAAGAGTGACCCCATATGGACCCCACCCCCTGACGATTATCAGTCCCAGATTCCTGAGTTTGTGGGCAGCTCAGGAATTCTGAGATTGTGCAGGCTTCACTGAAATTGAATTTTTTAAAAAATCTTTTTCTCTGAAGATTTAATAAATTTGAAGGTAACCCAAACAAAACAAATTTATTTCCCAGAACTCCACAACGCCATACGCTAGACCCCAAGGTTGGACCCCAGTAAATTCTGCAGAGATGATGACCTTTTGGGGGCTCTAGCTGCATATGGGCGTTGTTAAAAAACCAAAGATTACTCAGTATTGGAGTGCCACACACTTGTACCACACTCCAATTTACAGTAATGCCATAGCCCGTAATGGATTCCAAGCAATCCTGAAATTTTTGCATTACAACGATAATGCACAGTGCCCAGCCCAGAATGACACCGCATTTGACGGTCTGTACAAAATTAGGCTCATCCTTGACCACTTCAACGCAAGGTTTTCAGAAGTGTACTCCCCAGAACAAAATGTCTATACACTAATCCCTATTACTTTTCAAAGGGAGGATAAGAGTCCGCCAGTACCTGCTCAGCAAGCGGGCAAGGTATGGCATAAAGATGTATAAAATCTGTAAGAGTAGCTCTGGGTACACTCACGAGTTCCTGGTTTAAGAGGGGAGGGCACCCGGATTGAACCCCCAGAATGCCCCCCCCCCCTCCACCACCGTCATAGGAGTTAGTGGGAAGATAACTTCCCAGATTGCCTCTTTACCCACCTTTTGCTTTTACCGGAGAAGGAGAGCAGCAGGTGCTCTGATTTTCTAAAGTCCGCAGTCCTGTTCAGGTAGATTTTGAGATTCCTGGAAATGTCCAAGGCGTGAAGGGCTTCCTCTTCAGAAGATGACTGAGTGGGACATAGGACCGGCAAGGAGATGGTCTGATTTCAGTTACCGAATGATGGAACTTTGGGAGCAAAGGTCGGTAAAAATCTCAACAGGACTCGGTCATGGAGAAAGAGGGTATAAGCCTTAGCGGCCGCCAAGGCCTGTAACTCTCCAATCCTTTTGGCCGATGTTATGGCCAGTAGAAATGTGACCTTTTAAAGATGGGAATCTAAGGTCTACATTCTCTAGGGGTTCAAAGGGGGGAGAGGATAGCCCCTTTAAAACAATGGATAAATCCCATTCAGGGATAGGTCTCAGGATTCTAGGTTTTAATCTTTCGGCTCCCTTGAGGAACCTCCTGAGTAGGGGGTCTTGAGATAATGGTCTACCTAGAAAGGCAGAGAGAGCACTGGTATGGACTCTGAGAGTAGACGGGCTTAGACCCTTGTCCAGGCCGTCCTGCAGTAACTGTAAAATAGCTGTAAGAGGAGGATCTGAGGGTACTACCACTTTAACAGCACACCACTGAAGAAAGATCTTGTGAATTCTTAAGTACGCCTTGCTTGTAGACTCCGCACGGGAGTGTGAAATAGTTCACAAGACCGCCGCAGAAAGCCCTCTAGCTTCTAGTAGGGACCTGTCAATCTCCAGGCTGTCAGATTGAGTTTCCTCAGATCTAGACAGGGACCTGTGTCCTGATACACAAGGTCCTGCGTTAGGAGAAGTCTCCAATATGTGCCCTGACTCATCTTCATGAGCTGGGTGAACCAAGACCTCTTCGGCCAAAATGGTATTATTGCAATGACCGGGGTCTGGTCTAGTTTGATTTTCGTCAATACCCTTGGTATCATGGAAAGTGGAGGGAATATGTATGCCAGCCTGAACCTCCATGGTATTGACAGGGCGTCTATCGCCACAGGGTTGTCCTCCTTGTAGAGGGAGCAGAACTTCGCATTCAACCAGGTCGCCATCAAGTCTATCTCTGGAGTGCCCCAACGTAGAGTGATCTGGGAGAAGATGTCCCTGTTCAGTGACCATTCGCCTTGAACTGGCAGACCCCGACTGAGTCGCTCTGCAACTATGTTGAGATCTCCCCTGATGTGAACTGCGGAAAGGTGGGATAGACTGAGCTCTGCCCAAGAGAGGATTAGACCAACTTCTTGGAGAAAAGGTCAAGACCTTGTACCTCCCTGTCTGTTGATATAAGCAACCACAGTAGTGCTGTCCGAACGGACTTCCACTGCCTTCCCGGACTGTCTTCCAGATGGGCTCCCCAACCTAGAAGGAAGGTGTCTGTGGTCAACGTGATCCAATGAGGTTGAATCAAGAACCTCCCATCTGATAGGTTCCTCCACCATTTGAGTGAGGACCGGACTTTGACAGACAGGGAGCGAGTCTTGTCCAACCCCCTGGGGTTGTGGTTCCAGACTGCTAACACTTCCTCTTGAAGTGGACGAAGGTGCCAAAGGGCTGTGGGGGTTTAGCTCTTTTCCAGGGGTCATTCTCACAGGTTACTTCACCAGACATGGATATACTGTCCAAACGTTGCATTTATTGTGCAACAACAAACAATAAAACAAAACAAATACCTGCCCTGCTGGGCTCTAACTAAACATATGGTAGAATCCCTGACTCGCCTATAGTGCTATTCAGACACCGTCATACCATGCGGATTTCTTAGCTAACCCAGCAGCCTCCAGGCTGTAGCAACCGCAAGTCCCTTTGGGGGATTGTGGTCCAACAGTCCTCCCGACTCTGACCTTGTGGCCCTTGTACCACAGGCGTCACTGCGTCCCCCAAATTCCAGGCTGTCACTTAGCCTCGTGGTCCCTCAGCCTAGCCCAGCTGAGGCCACACAGACAGAGCCTCCAGGCCTCTGTCCACCAGACCAGCGTCTCTTGTGGGGATTGGGGCTTAGTAGTCCGCCTGACTATATAGCCCTGCGACCCTCCCTGGCGTCGCTTTGTCCTCCACCTCCAGGCTCTCTCCCAGCCTTGTGGTCCCTCAGCCTTGCCCAGCTGATAGCACACTGACAGAGCCTCCAGGCCTCTGTCCACAGGTGACACACTTCCCCCTCTCTGACACCCAGGGAGGTGCTTTATGCCAGCCTGACTACATCCAGCTGGTCTCACCTGTGGTGAAATAGGGATGTGGACCGCACTATCCACCCCTTCCTTGCCTCCAACCTGCTTGAGACTTGTCACTGTCTCACAGGGCCCAAGGAACTACTTCCGCAGATGCTGACATGTGGCCCAACATCTTCATAAGTGTTCTGATGGACGCTCGTTGAGGTGCCATGAGGAACTGTGCGGCTCTTATGACTCAATCTTTCCTTTCCGGGGAGAGAGAGAGCGTCATTCTTTGAGAATCCACTATAAATCCCAGGAATACCCTGGAGGTGGAAGGCAGGATCTGGGACTTCTCCCAATTTATCAACCAGCCTAAGCGCTGAAGAGCCAGGTGAAGATGGATTTGAAGAACGTCTAGAGACGCGGCTTTTAAAAGCCAGTCGTCTAGATATGGCACGATTTCTAGCCCTTGAAGCCTGAGCTTGGAAACAACCGGAGCCACAACCTTGGTAAAGGTGTGGGGAGCGGAAGAGATGTCAAAGGGTAGAACAGCAAACTGGTAATGCTTTACTACACCCTTTATGGAGACCGCAACTCTTAGGAACTTTCGGTGAGTTGGATGAATAGGGACATGAAGATAAGCGTCCTTTTAGATCTATGGTGACCATGAGGTCTCAGGGATTTAAAATGTTGATCAAGGAGCGGATGGTCTTCATTCTGAAGCGCTTCTGCCTTAGGTAGCGCAGATCTATTATGCACCAGTCTCCGGAAGGCTTTGGGACTAGAAAAATGGGGGAATACACCCCCTTCCCTCGTTTGTGGGAGGGAACCTCCTCTAGGGCTCTTTTGTGAAGGTAAAGGAGGACAGCGTCCTCCAGGATCTTCTGTTTGGTTTGAGGTAGAGGCCGAGTTAACACAAACTTCTCCTGAGGGGGAGACACGAAATCTATCGTGCAGCCGGACAAAATTATATTTAGGACCCACTGATCTGGAATTTCTTGCAGCCAGGCTTGCTGAAAAAAACTTGAATGCCCTCTGACCGGAGGAGAACTTAGACGTTGTATGTCGCACGGAGGGCCTGGAGGGGAAGGGAGAAGGTAAGCGGGAGAGTCATAGGTCCGCTCTGCGATCTTTGCCTCTGCCACGACCTCGTCCACGTCTGGAGGACCCCTGATGTCTCTGGGTCCTAGAGAGGCCCTGGGGTCTTGTGTTCCCGGACCTACTGCGACCCCTGAAAGGACTGTTGAGGGAGATTTTTCCCTTTTTTGTCTGCCAGGCTCTCCATGAGCCTGTCCAGCTCGGAACCGAATAGCCTCCCTGGCTCATAGGG
>NW_025334127.1:77745-105245 GCF_014858855.1 Bufo gargarizans | reverse complement strand
AAAGGTACTGGCAGGTGCCCTTAACGGAGGCTGCCAAAGAAAACTGCCTTCACCACGCCAGAGGGGCTGTATCAATAGAAGGTCTTACCCTTTGGTCTGCATGGCGCCCCCGACACTTTTCAGCGACTAATGGACATTGTGCTGCGTCCACATCGTCGGTACGCTTCAGCTTACCTGGGCGATTTTGTCATCCACATAACAGAGGGGTGGGTGTGCTCACCTGGCTTAGAATATTGGTTGAAGCAACTATTTCCGCCGGGAACAGGACGTGGGATTCTTTATCATAGAAAGGAACAGTACCGACTGGGAAAGTCACCTGCCCAAGGTGCAGGCCGTAGTGGACTCCCTTCGGAAAGCTGGCCTAACCGCTAACCCCAAAAAATCTGCAATAGGGTTAGAGGAGACTAAGTATCTGGGGTATGTCATGGGGTTTGATGACTCCGCGCCCAAAGTGAACAAAATAGAGGCGATACGGAATTGGCCCCGACCTGTCACTACTAGGCAAATAAAGTAATTCCTGGGAATGGTGGGCTATTACATGAGGTTTGTTCCCCACTTTACTACTCTAGCCGCGCCCTTGACAGGGCTCTTGAAGGGACACAAGTGATGGTTAGCTGGGATGATCGGGCGGAAGAGGTTTTTGCCGCTTTGAAGTCAGCCCTGTGTGGGTCCCTGGTTTTGGTGACGCCTGACTTCAAAAGGGAGTTTATAGTACAGACCGATGCCTCCAAAGTAGGCCTCGGTGCTGTACTGTCTTAGGAAGTCAACGGGGAGGAGCATCCCGTTGTCTTCCTCAGCCGTAAGCTCACCCCAGCCGAGAACAGGTACAGTATAGAGGAGAGAGAGAGAGACCGAGAGAGAGAGACCGAGAGAGAGACCATCAAGTGGGCACTCGAGTCTCTCCGCAATTAGTAATTGGGGAGAAAATTCTACCTGGTGACCGACCACTCCCCTCTCAAGTGGATGAGCCAGGCCAAGGACAGAGATGCCCGGATCACGTTTTTGGTGGAACACAGGGCAGGCCGGTTACAGCGAAACTCTGTTGCCCTGTCCTGCGTACACTGTCTGGCGTGTATTCACCCCCTCAGGGTTGCCTCCATTTACTTTGTGACCCGCCTGATGCTCTTCGGCCTTCAGTTTTGCGGTTTAGGTTTGGTCTCTCCTGCTGACCGTCCTCCTCATATCTTCATCTACTCTATAACCTGCTTCTTGCCCACCAGATTCCTGTGATTTGCCGATCACTACCGGTAACAACATGGTGTCAGGTGTGGGAATCCTTATTGTTGTTTTTCTATTACTGGTCTCCATTTGAGTTTGCCATTGTATAGAGGGTGTAGAGCCATTGACACAAGGTAACAGATGAAGCCTTTGTAAAAGCATAAACCTCGTAATATAAGCCTCGCACGTGTGCAGTGTGCGCCACCATGTGGCCATATTCATCGTGTTTGCACCCATGTTATTACGAGGTTTAACATAGGGGGTGAACTGGCCAGAACGTACATAGTGTCGATGAGGAGCCCAATTTAATGGCACTGCTACGTGGTTGGCACAGTATTGTGTACAGGCAGTGTACTATACCAACCTCCCTTCCTCTCTCACCTCCTTTTATCATCAGCCTTTGCCCTGGGTTGTGCAAACCTCGTAAAAAGACGTTTGTAGACGTTAAAATACAAAACTACATGAAGAAAATAATAGATATAAGAAACATCAAAAATCATAGACATGAGAAATCTGAAAAATGATGTACATGTCCCTGGTGGTCTGGGGCAGTGAAAAGGTTAATGTCTGTATCCCTGGTGGTCTAGGGCAGGGATGGGCAAACTGCGGCTCTCCAGCTGTTGTAAAACTATGAATCCCATCATGCCCTGCTGTAGGCAGATTGGGCATACTGGGAGTTGTAGTTTTACAACAGCTGGAGAGCTGCAGTTTGTCAATCCCTGGTCTAGGGCAAAGTAAAAAGTTAATGATGAATGCATGATGTCCAGCATTGTCCCTGTAGAATAAGGACTGAAACATCTCTCACGCAGACCGCCCCCTTCCTCTTTGCAGACGGCCCCCTTCTGTCTGCAATTGTGTACCTACTCGCACGATTTTCCCTGATCGCAGACGCAACGCATCTGGACCTAATCCGGACACCGAAAATAAATCGCATTATTTTTTTTTTATATAACTCTTGTTGAATCCTGGTGATGAGTCTTCCATGTCCTTTACTCCAAATAAGCATACAGTAGATTTGGAGAGGATTACCAAATCCGTTATATTTTTTTTCATAAATATTTTTATTACATTTGGAGATATATTACGGTCTGCGCAGAGGAAGAGGACACAGACAGCCCCCTTCCTCTGCGCAGACGGCCCCCTTCCTCCACACAGTCCGCCCAGGAAGCTGAAAAATATCCAGTTCTCTCCTGCACTGATCATAGAGATGATATTTATATAATCTCTTTTCCTGTGAGATACAGACATATATTGAACTAGAGGATGCACAGTCTGTCTGCAGTGTGTTAGTGGGGGCTGCTGATCAGTGGCGTCGCCAGGGGGGGGCCAGAGGGGGCTACGGCCCCCCCTACATCATGCTCAGCCCCCCCAACTAAAATGCGCCCCCCCCCCAAAGTGAGCCGCCGCCGGGCACAGGGAGATGAGCGCTTCCATTGCGCTCATCTCCTTACTACTGCCTGTGCCAGCGGCGGTGCAGGTGAGGGAGAGGCGTGTCCCTTCCCCTTGCTCTGATAGGCTGCCGGCACTAGGCCGGCAGCCTATCAGAGGCCGGCGCAGGCGGCGCGATGACGTCATCGCGCTGCCTGAGCCATACAGCGTGGGACACAGACCAGAAGAGGCTGCATCGCATCGCTGCCACTGAGGTAAGTATAAGTGTTCTTCTTTTTTTTTTTTTTCTTACAATAGTGATACTGAAGGGGTGAGGGACTTAATAATGCCACATGATGGGGGGGGACTTAATAATGCCACATGATGGGGGGGGGGACTTAATAATGCCACATGATGGGGGGGACTTAATAATGCCACATGATGGGGGGGGGGACTTAATAATGCCACATGATGGGGGGGGACTTAATAATGCCCATGATGGGGGGGACTTAATAATGCCACATGATGGGGGGGACTTAATAATGCCACATGATGGGGGGGGGACTTAATAATGCCACATGATGGGGGGGGGACTTAATAATGCCACATGATGGGGGGGACTTAATAATGCCACATGATGGGGGGGGGGACTTAATAATGCCACATGATGGGGGGGACTTAATGCCAGATGGGGGGACTTAATAATGCCACATGATGGGGGGGGACTTAATAATGCACATGATGGGGGGGACTTAATAATGCCACATGATGGGGGGGACTTAATAATGCCACATGATGGGGGGGGACTTAATAATGCCACTGATGGGGGGGGACTTAATAATGCCACATGATGGGGGGGGGACTTAATAATGCCACCATGATGGGGGGGGGGGACTTAAATATGCCACATGATGGGGGGGGACTTAATAATCCACATGAGTGGGGGGGACTTAATAATGCCACATGATGGGGGGGGACTTAATAATTGCCACATGATGGGGGGGACTTAATAATGCCACATGATGGGTAGGGGGACTTAATAATGCCACATGATGGGGGGGGACTTAATAATGCCACATGATGGGGGGGGACTTAATAATGCCACATGATGGGGGGGGACTTAATAATGCCACATGATGGGGGGGGGACTTAATAAAATAATGCCACATGATGGGGGGGGACTTAATAATGCCACATGATGGGGGGGACTTAATAATGCCACATGATGGGGGGGGACTTAATAATGCCACATGATGGGGGGGGGACTTAATAATGCCACATGATGGGGGGGACTTAATAATGCCACATGATGGGGGGGGACTTAATAATGCCACATGATGGGGGGGGGACTTAATAATGCCACATGATGGGGGGGACTTAATAATGCCAACATGATGGGGGGGGACTTAATATAATGCACATGATGGGGGGGGGACTTAATAATGCCACATGATGGGGGGGGACTTAATAATGCCACATGATGGGGGGGGGGACTTAATAATGCCACATGATGGGGGGGGGGACTTAATAATGCCACTTGATGTGGGGGACTTAATAATGCCACATGATGGGGGGGACTTAATAATGCCACATGATGGGGGGGACTTAATAATGCCACATGATGGGGGGGGACTTAATAATGCCACATGATGGGGGGGGACTTAATAATGCCACATGATGGGGGGGGACTTAATAATGCCACATGATGGGGGGGACTTAATAATGCCACATGATGGGGGGGGGACTTAATAATGCCACATGATGGGGGGGACTTAATAATGCCACATGATGGGGGGGACTTAATAATGCCACATGATGGGGGGGACTTAATAATGCCACATGATGGGGGGGACTTAATAATGCCACATGATGGGGGGGACTTAATAATGCCACATGATGGGGGGGGACTTAATAATGCCACATGATGGGGGGGGACTTAATAATGCCACATGATGGGGGGGGACTTAATAATGCCACATGATGGGGGGGGGACTTAATAATGCCACATGATGGGGGGGACTTAATAATGCCACATGATGGGGGGGACTTAATAATGCCACATGATGGGGGGGACTTAATAATGCCACATGATGGGGGGGACTTAATAATGCTACATGATCGGGGGGGACTTAATAATGGCACATGACGGAGGGGGGACTTAATAATGGCACATGATGGGGGGGGGGACTTAATGGCACATGATTACTGGCACGTAATGGGGGGCTTATTACTGACACGTAATGGGGGGCAACTTAATAATGGCACATGATTACTGGCACGTAATGGGGGGCTTATTACTGACACGTAATGGGGGGCTTATTACTGGCACATGATGGGGGGGCTTATTACTGGCACATGATGGGGGGGCTTATTACTGGCACATGATGGGGGGCTTATTACTGGCACGTAATGGGGGGCTTATTACTGGCACGTAATGGGGGGCTTATTACTGGCACGTAATGGGGGCTTATTACTGGCACGTAATGGGGGGCTTATTACTGGCACATTATTGGTGGGCACTATAGGGGCATCTACTGAGGCAACACAAAGAAGGGGTGTTTTATATGGGGGGCTCTGTACAGTAGCATTTTATACTGGGACACATTATGGTGGGTACTATGGGGAAGGGGGGAGAGGAATACTATGGAGTCATCTACGGGGGCACTAAGAAGGGGTAATTTATACTTGCAAAATTATGGGGGACACTGAGGGCATCTACTGGGGCATTTTATACTGGTACATTATGGGGGGCACTAGGAGGAAGGGGGAGAGGAGCACTATGGGGGCATTTACTGGGGGCACTATATAGGGGTATTTTATACTGGCACATTATGGGGGACATTAGCTCAACTGGGGGCATAAGGGGGTATTTTTTGCATTGTCACATTATAAGGAGAATTATTTCTACTGGGGGGCATTATGGTGGGCTTTATTACTCCCCCATGGTATGACCCCCTAGTAGCAGCGCTAGCCTCTCCCTGCTCTGCTATCCCTCTGCCCCTTCTCCAAATCCTTATTATGAAATCTTTCTCATTAGGATAAAACACAACATTAGCTCCGCCGAGCCCCCGGCCAAAGTGTGGAAGTGGCGTCCGAGACCCCCGAGGGCCAAGCCAAGTAACTGTAAGTGTTCATGTGGAGTATGTATGTTATACAGTATACCTCTACACTGTGCCCCACAATATACAGTATACCTCTACACTGTGCCCCACAATATACAGTATACCTCTACACTGTGCCCCACAATATACAGTATACCTCTACACTGTGCCCCACAATATACAGTATACCTCTACACTGTGCCCCACAATATACAGTATACCGCTACACTGTGCCACACAATATACAGTATACCTCTACACTGTGCCCCACAATATACAGTATACCGCTACACTGTGCCACACAGTATACAGTATACCTCTACACTGTGCCACACAGTATACAGTATACCGCTACACTGTGCCACACAATATACAGTATACCTCTACACTGTGCCCACAATATACAGTATACCTCTACACTGTGCCCACAATATACAGTATACCTCTACACTGTGCCCACAATATACAGTATACCTCTACACTGTGCCCACAATATACAGTATACCTCTACACTGTGCCACACAATATACAGTATACCTCTACACTGTGCCACAATATACAGTATACCTCTACACTGTGCCACAATATACAGTATACCTCTACACTGTGCCACACATATACAGTATACCTCTACACTGTGCCACACAATATACAGTATACCTCTACACTGTGCCACACAATATACAGTATACCTCTACACTGTGCCACAATATACAGTATACCTCTACACTGTGCCACAATATACAGTATACCTCTACACTGTGCCCACAATATACAGTATACCTCTACACTGTGCCCACAATATACAGTATACCTCTACACTGTGCCCACAATATACAGTATACCTCTACACTGTGCCACACAATATACAGTATACTCTACACTGTGCCACACAATATACAGTATACCTCTACACTGTGCCACAATATACAGTATACCCTCTACACTGTGCCCACAATATACAGTATACCTCTACACTGTGCCCCACAATATACAGTATACCTCTACACTGTGCCCCACAATATACAGTATACCTCTACACTGTGCCCAATATACAGTATACCTCTACACTGTGCCCACAATATACAGTATACCTCTACACTGTGCCCACAATATACAGTATACCTCTACACTGTGCCACACAATATACAGTATACCTCTACACTGTGCCACACAATATACAGTATACCTCTACACTGTGCCACACAATATACAGTATACCTCTACACTGTGCCCACAATATACAGTATACCTCTACACTGTGCCCACAATATACAGTATACCTCTACACTGTGCCCACAATATACAGTATACCTCTACACTGTGCCCACAATATACAGTATACCTCTACACTGTGCCCACAATATACAGTATACCGCTACACTGTGCCACACGATATACAGTATACCTCTACACTGTGCCCCACAATATACAGTATACCTCTACACTGTGCCACACAATATACAGTATACCTCTACACTGTGCCACACAGTATACAGTATACCTCTACACTGTGCCCCACAATATACAGTATACCTCTACACTGTGCCCACAATATACAGTATACCTCTACACTGTGCCCCACATATACAGTATACCTCTACACTGTGCCACACAATATACAGTATACCTCTACACTGTGCCCACACTATATACAGTATACCTCTACACTGTGCCCCACATATACAGTATACCTCTACACTGTGCCCCACAATATACAGTATACCTCTACACTGTACCCCACAATATACAGTATACCTCTACACTGTGCCCCACAATATACAGTATACCTCTACACTGTGCCCCACAATATACAGTATACCTCTACACTGTGCCCCACAATATACAGTATACCTCTACACTGTGCCCCACAATATACAGTATACCTCTACACTGTGCCCCACAATATACAGTATACCGCTACACTGTGCCACACAATATACAGTATACCGCTACACTGTGCCACACAATATACAGTATACCTCTACACTGTGCCCCACAATATACAGTATACCTCTACACTGTGCCACACAATATACAGTATACCTCTACACTGTGCCCCACAATATACAGTATACCTCTACACTGTGCCCCACAATATACAGTATACCTCTACACTGTGCCCCACAATATACAGTATACCTCTACACTGTGCCCCACAATATACAGTATACCTCTACACTGTGCCCCACAATTAACAGTATACCGCTAAACTGTGCACACAATATACAGTATACCTCTACACTGTGCCACACAATATACAGTATACCTCTACACTGTGCCACAATACAGTATACCTCTACACTGTGCACACAACTACAGTATACCTCTACACTGTGCCACACAATATACAGTATACCTCTACACTGTGCCCCACAATATACAGTATACCTCTACACTGTGCCCCACAATATACAGTATACCTCTACACTGTGCCCCACAATATACAGTATACCTCTACACTGTGCCCCACAATATACAGTATACCGCTACACTGTGCCCCACAATATACAGTATACCTCTACACTGTGCCCCACAGTATACCTCTACACTGTGGAGTCTGTTCTATAAGCACCCTTGTTCTGTGGCGGCAGACAGAAAATAATCTGGAAGTGCCTCTCCCGAGACCAGGCTCTGGATCCGCCACTGGTCTGGACCGCTCACAGGAGTGTACATTTCTTCTAAACTGTAATCCGTATCCTCTGACCTGCAGAAATGAGCGCTCGCTCGATAACAACTAACAGGCAGTGCCTGTAGGCTGTAGCCTGGCCCTGTTACCGAAGCTAGCCGAGTGGTGTAAGGTTAAGGTACTAGTAGAGATGAGCGGCTGCTGAATCCTGATTTAAAGTTACTGCAGGATATGGATTACGGTTTAGAAATGTCAAATGTACACTCCTGTGAGAGGCGGGGAGGGGGATCTGTGGATGACACTGTTATGGAGGGGGAAATGGGGATGACACTGTTATGGAGGGGGAAATGGGGATGACACATATAGCCTAAGATGCTATACCCGGTATGTGGCATCCACAGATCCCCCCCATAGCAGTGTCATCCACAGATCCCCCCCATAGCAGTGTCATCCACAGATCCCCCTCTCTATAAAAGTGTCATCCACAGACAGCTGGACTTTTCTTCCCTGTTGCGGTTTTAGGTATCGCAGCATTTCGAAGCGTACTTGTGTAAATGTATCGTTGTTATAGCTGCCCCCCCAAATTTTGAAAGCTAGAGACGCCACTGCTGCTGATGGATGGTACAGGTCACATGACTCTCCAATAATGCTGGACTGCAAGTAAGTGTTCATTAGAGTAAACACTGATGTATACACAGGAATAAGTGGGTAGCTGCTGCAAAAGTAATGAATCAAAGATGTTTGGGCAGCAAACTTTGCAGAGGTAAGTCATGGTAAGGAGAAGTCATCATGGCGGCCCAGGACAGATGGAGAAGAAAAAGGAAAGTGAATGACTCCAGTCAGACATCACCTGTGAATCACCGGATGTTACTGTACTGTAATCACATTCTGCCAGGGTGTCTTCATGTCATTGCGTAGCACCTTGTTTCTTCATGAACATGGAGCCTAGAAAGATTGCAGTAACTTGCCACAGCCCACCTTTACATATACATGCCCAAAATATTGCGCAGACCGGACATCTGACACATTTGGACGACATCCTTGTGACTTGGTTAATAGTTAGCTACCTCTTATATTTGCGTCCACACCTTGTTATAAACGACTTTTCGCAAATTCAGTGTGAGGAGCAGCTTCTGAACATGGCTGGAGTGAGCAAATGTATGAAGTACAGTATGTTCCTATTTAACTTCATATTCTGGGTAAGTGACCATTTACAGGTGGAGCAGACCTTGTCAATGTGTGTGATATAATGTACCGTGCACCTCCACCGAGCCTCTGCCACCCCATGTTGGGTGGACGACTTATGACCCGCTGAGAATTGAGGATCCTCTTCCTGTTGCAGCCAGTTTTTGTTTCCCCACCTTCAAGGGTGATAACTTGGTGTTGCTGTTGATAGAAACCACGAATGTGTCGGCAGATAAGACCCATTCGGCCCATCTAGTCTGCCCAATACACTGAATACTATGGATAGCCCCCGGCCCTATCTTATATGAAGGATGGCCTTATGCCTATCCCATGCATGCTTAACCTCCTCCACTGTATTTGCAGCTACCACTTCTGCAGGAAGGCTATTCCATGCATCCACTACTCTCTCAGTAAAGTAATACTTCCTGATATTACTGTTAACCCTTTGCCCCTCTAATGTAACACTATGTCCTCTTGTAGCAGTTTTTCTCCTTGTAAATCTTCTCTCCTCTTTTCCCTTGTTGATTCCCTTTATGTATTTAGCAGTCTCTCTCATCTCCCCTCCGTCTCGTCTTTCTTCCAAGCTCTACATGTTAAGGTCCTTTCATCTTTCCTGGTAAGTTTTATCCTGCAATCCATGGACCAGTTTAGTAGCTCTTCTCTGAACTCTCTCCAAAGTATCAGTATCCTTCTGGAGATATGGTCTCCAGTACTGCGCACAATACTCCAGATGAGGTCTCACTAGTGCTCTGTAGAGCGGCATGAGCGCCCCCTCTGTCTACTAGTAATGCCTCTCCCTATACACCCAGCATTCTGCTAGCATCTCCCGCTGCTCTATGACATGGTCTGCCTACCTTATAGTCTTCTGAAATAATGACCCTAAACCCCTTTCCTCAGATACTGAGGTTAGGACTGTATCACTGATTGTATATTCTGCTCTTGGGTTTTGCATATGTATCAAATCTTTATTTATTTCTTACACAATAAAAGCACACAGAGCTATGGGGACTGGGTATTGCGGATGTGCTAGCGGCCATTTAGCAGCCCATGTCCTCAGCTCTTTACACAAAATCCCAGTGACAGGTTCCCTTTAATGATGCAAAACTTAAAAATAAAAATAAAATGCAGTTAGATATAAAAACTGTTCTGACGCTTTTTGGGGGGGTTTTCTTTTTACTGATTTCACTGCAGTAAAAACGACTTGATAGCTGTGTTCTGCTGGCTCAGTACCATTACGCTGATACCAACTTTATATTAGTAAATATTTTATACAGTAAATATTTTTTATTTTTTTATACAGCGTATGCTCAGCTGTGACATATATGTTCGTCACATGTCGGGAAGGTTTTAATATAAGGCCCAGGGACCGCTCAGCGTGCTGATAATTTACTATTTGATGTCATTTTTGCTTGGCAGGTCTGCGGTTGTGTTATTTTGGGAGTCTCCATATGGCTTCGAGTCAGTGCAGAAAATAAGCAGGTGAGTACGGCCAATATATGCAATGTAATAATGCCGTTATATCGTGGAGGTTACACTGCTATTATATGTGAGCCTCTCTACAACCACCTGTGTCCAAACCAATCTGAACCAAAAGATGTGAAATAAAGCAGCGTAAACATGGAGAAGGCATATACAGGCAGTTATCATCAGTGACATTATTGGAAGGTGTGCAGACACAGGCAATGATAACACCCGCTTGTCTATTAGCCCTGGGCTACACAGGTATTTTTTATAACACACATTTCAGGGAGGGCGACTGCTCTTCTGTGAATCCAGTGATTACAGGTCATGTCTGCTTTTATTGTAGGCATTGACGTTCCTTTTCTTCTCCATCCATCCCAGACCACCATGATGATTTCTCATGACTGCTGAGTTTACTTCTGGCTCCTCACTTCTCCAGCCTCAGCCTGTATAGCATCACAAAAAAATACAGACCCAGGATAAACACAAACCCCTGTAAGCAAATATAAACCAAATAATCACGGATCTCTGACCAAACCTCTGAAACTATACATTACAGACTACTCCATAAGTACAGACCCCTAAATACTGTAGTTACAGATCTAGGACCAGTCTCCTTATACAAACCCCAGACCAGACACCCTAAATACAGGCCTCAGACCCTACAGAGACACACTCCTCCTGTGTGGAGCTCCTTTGCTGCTCAGGACCTGCTGCTGATGTGACCTTTTCTGTGCAGGTCCTTTAACAGTCACATATCTGTGCATGCGTCTTCTGCATATCCTGCACTTTTTTGCCCTGGGTAATTGTGCAAAGCAGTTTTGTGATGGATTTTGCCAGAATTTGTAGAGATTTCATAGTAACATAGTAAATAAGGCCGAAAAAAGAAATTTGTCCATCCAGTTCAGCCTGTCATCCTGCAAGTTGATCCAGAGGAGCCTTGGGCCCCGAGCAGCTGACCAAATTGCCAGCTCTGCTGCTAATTGTTGTGGGTCAGACTGTTGTTTTCTGCTTTATGGTAAATGTAGTAAAGTTTCCGGAAAACCTCCTTTCTTATTTACTCCTAGAAACTGGCAACTGAGGAAAGTTATGTGTTCTCTGCAGTCGATGTTATGATAGCAGCGGGAGCCATAATTATGGTGCTTGGATTTCTGGGATGCTGCGGAGCCGTAAAGGAGAGTCCTTGTCTCCTTCTTCTGGTAAGTGTTTACGTATATACAGTCTGAAGCCATCCGAACCTTCAGGAACCAGGAGGAGGGGGGGGGGGGGTCATTATCTTATACGAATAGATCAAATACAATTCTCTGTGTGCAGACAAAACGCCTACAAGGAGGCGAACTCCGCTCCTGTCCCTCCGGTTCATAATCTCCCTTCATTGTAATCTTTACTTCATATCAATAAAAGAACCATAAAAACTATAAAAGAGGGTGCGCCGAAACCCTGAGGCTCGCTATTCACAAAGCATCCCGGGACTCGGCGCACAAATCCCAGAAACTTTGGGGTATGACAAACCAATTTCGCCTTGATTCCTACCCTGGGAAATGTTTTCACTTCTCTGATTCCAAAGCATTCACCATCTGATATTTCATATTTTTTATTTTAATGAGATCAGGCGGGGAGGTAGCGCTTCAGCGTCGGCCCCTCCAGTCCGACCACCTACAAAAAAAGGCGATATCTGAAGCAGTAGAGTAAGGACTCGTGCACACAGACCCGTATGCAGCTGTCGCATTGCTCCCACAGCAGCCTATGAGACCCCGCTGTGCCTCCGTACCCTCTGATATGGCGGTGTATGGTACTAGGACTGCTCAGGTGCATGAATAGACCGCCATATTACAATGCTGGATTTCACCACTATCATGGGCCTGTTTTATTCTGAGAATTTTGCAGGCAATTAATCCAGACTCTGACTCTCTAGACCGGACCAGATCCTAAACAAGTCTGTCATCTAGAATAAATTGTGGAAAGAGCTTAACTTTTACGTGGCCTTCTTTATGGCCCTGCCTCTACCCCATCCACTTTATTACATCGGACAGTTGAACCAGAAGTAGAGCTGATGCGGAGGGCCAGGGTCGTCCATACCTGCAGTCTGGGGGCCGCCCCTATGTGTACGATTTTAGGGGATTGTGTTTAGCTAGGAGTCTAGCGGTACCAGGCGTTTCGTGGTAAAGGCGTCTGTTCCTGTTTGATTATTTCATTGCGACTTGGCCGCTGACTATTTCAGCCAGATGCGCTGTATCCTCCCGGGGTATAAACGCTGGGGATTTGCTGCCATGGGTTTTCATTGCCAGCATTTCAGATGCAACAAATGAATTCATTCCACCATGGATCTTACCCTTTGCAATCTACAGCAAAATCCACATGTAACCCAGCAGAACACGAGAGACTGCTTTGTTAGAACGCCATTCTCTTGGTTGCTCACATTAAGTTGCTTCGTCTTCACCTTGTGTCTCCTCTCAGTTCTTCATTGGGTTGCTTTCGATCCTGGCATTGCAGGTAACCGCAGGGATTCTAGCGGCGGTATATAAGCCGCAGGTAAGTTGGGCACTTGCATGTAGCGCCTGATGCCAGGTCTAAATGAAAGTCCCATTATTGACCAACCATTTTCTTTCTTCTCCCTTGCAAGTCTGAAGAAAAAGTGAAAGAAATGTTGCAGAAGGTCATACCATTAAATAAGAAACCTGACCTCGTCCAGCATATGGTAGAAATTATCCAAAAAGAGGTAAGTCCACAGGGGCGTTCGTAGGTTCTTCTAACGGTGGCCATGCTGAATGTTAGTATCTCGGGTTTGCGTACATTATCAGTGGCCTGGTAGGGTGGTTAACCCCTCACTTGGGGGGGACATACTGTGCCCCACGGAGTCAGGACAAGGGGTGAATCCAGGCAGACGGCCAGATGCAGACATTGTTAGCTTCACACTTATTAGATACATTGTAGCAGCAAATTTGAAATTGACATTTTACACAAGAAACCATTAAAGGGTCCAGTTGGGGCGTTATTGGGTGCAGGGAACGCTCACCATTTACCACTAATTACACTTCTCATATCTGCAGGTTGTAAATGGCGAGCTCTGCCCGCAGCCGCTTGTGTGATGACCCCCTTCTATTGAGGGTTATGTGCGAATGCTCACTAAATCTCTATACCAAGCCATTCATTACCTTAGACGCCAGAGCTTTAGAGATCGATCATTTACGACCATTGCCCAGAAATTAACCATTCATCGCAAGCTTGTGGTTTTCTCCTCCTTTTGTACCGCGCTCTCCTCCATTCTCTGATCGATCCGGATCTTTTTACAAGTTCACTGTTTTTATTGATGGGAAATTCAGGGAAATGTCTTTGTCTCTTAGAACAAGTGCTGCGGAATTGTTAATGGCGCCAGTGACTGGGGAAACCGACCACCAGAATCCTGTTCCTGCTCTTCACCATCTAAATGTCGTAATGGTTACTATGAGCAGGTACGTACCTACAGGCCGGGGGGTAATATCCGCCCAGTAAGGGTCAACTGCTGGTATCGCCATCCGCCAGGAGAATGTGGGTCCTGGGCCCTGATGACTGGAGATAGGTGAGCACCGTAGTGGCACTGATGACGGACACAGGACCACTTGTGATTGGGGGGTTCCTGACAGTGGGGCCCCTATTGATCAGATGATTATCCCCTCCCATGCTGAGCCCTGGAGGCTACGTGCAGATGTAATAATGCAGGGGCATATGGTACAAAGGTGTAACTGTAATGTGGCAAAAAACGGTGCAACACTAAGGCCCCTTTCACACGGGCGAGTATTCCGCGCGGGTGCAATGCGTGATGTGAACGCATTGCACCCGCACTGAATCTGGACCCATTCATTTCTATGGGGCTGTGCACACGAGCGGTGATTTTCACGCATCACTTATGCGTTGTGTGAAAATCGCAGCATGCTCTATATTGTGCGTTGCGGTGAGATAATCCACGCAACGCAGGCCCCATGAATGGGGTTGCGTGAAAATCGCAAGCATCCGCAAGCAAGTGCGGATGTGGTGCGATTTTCACACACGGTTGCTAGGAGACGATCGTGATGGAGACCCGATCATTATTATTTTCCCTTTATAACATGGTTGTAAGTGAAAATCGCATTCTGAATACAGAATGCTTAGTACAATAGCGCTGGAGGGGTTAAAAAAAACTCCCCTTAATCCATGGAGGGTCGCGCTCGCACACGCTCCTCGGAAAGAGCCCCCATTACACTCCACAGTTTCACTCTATTAGGCCTCTTTCACACGGGTGTCATATTTTTGGCCCAGATAAGAGGCGGGTGCCTTGCAGGAACACGTGCGATTTTTCCACACGAGTGCAAAACATTAATCCACTTGCTCACGTAGCCGGCATCTCTCCTGTCTTTCTTTGCTGATTGTAGTCAAAGGACCTGTGGTGATGTCACTTCGGTCATCACATGATCCATCACTATGGTAAAAGATCATGTGACAGATCATGTGATGACCGGAGTGACATCACCACAGGTGCTTTGACTACAATCAGCAAAGAAAGACAGAAATGCCGGCTACGTGAGCAAGTGGATTAATGTTTTGCACTTGTGTGGAAAAATCGCGCGTGTTCCCGCAACGCACTCGCCTCTTATCCGGGCAAAAAATATGACACCCATGTGAAAGAGGCCGAATAGAGTGAAAATGTGGAGTGGAATGAGGGCTCTTTCCGAGGAGCGAGCGCGACGCTCCGTTCTGGACACTGCTCAGGGCAGAATACGGATTTATAATGCTGTGCAGGGGAGTCCTCTCCAGCATAACAGAAACTGGACGGATCCGTTTTGCAGCTCATAGACTTCTATTATGACGGAATGAATAACGGAATACCTCTAAAGGCATTCCGCTATGTATTCCATCATGGAATAGAGTTATGGCCCGTGATAACGGAATCCTCAATTCTGCTTTTACCACTAAATGAATAAATGAAATTCGCTCATCTCTAGTCACTTATCAATAATGGCGTAACTTGCGCCAAAAACATGTTACAAATCAAAAGGTGATTTGTTTCACCTCATATCAAAAGGCGCACGTTGCTTGTAAAATGTGACTTTTTTTAATATCAACTTGATTATCTGCTTATTTCTCTTGATTTGCAACCTTTTAACACCAATGGCACTAAAATTAGACTTAATTGAAATGCGCCATTTCAGCCACCCTTGCGACTTTTGAAACATATTTGTGACATTTCTAGTGGTAAATTGTGACTTGTCTTAGACTCAGGCCGTTTTTTGCCATTGTTTTCTTTTTGTTGAATGTTGTTTTGCCGTTTAGCTCGTTTATATCATCCAGTTTTATTACTTACCGGTCACTTTTTACACAAACCACCACCGCATAAACTGCTTAATTGTCTGTAACAATTGGAGTCATTTCTACCGATAAGAGGCGTAAATATGCGCCAGTTTGATAGCCCCGCCCACTTTTACATTTATATCTTATTTCTGGAGTCATGCATTCTTTATGGTGAAAATTGTGGAGAAAACTGTTGATATACAGGAGAAACTCGAATAATTTAGAATATCGCGCAAAGTTCATTTATTTCTGTAAGGCAACTTAAAATGTGAAATAAGAGATGAGACTCATTACCGGCAAAGCGAGAGATGTCAGGCCTTTATTGGTTATGGCTTACAGCTTATGAAACCCCAAAGTCACAATCTCAGGTCCCCGTTGCTCGGGGGGTACGGATCAATTAGCTGAATAGAGTGTGACACTTTGAGCCGAGAATATTCAACCTTTTCACAATAGTCAGATTTTAAGTTGCATTACTGAAATAAATGAACTTTTGCACGATATTCACATTTTTCGAGTTTCACCTGTATTTGGTGCAAATTAAAACCCCATTATTTTTGGTGCATTTTACATCATAATTCTGGAGCAGCATGCTTAGTGAATGTCCCCCTTTGGATCCAGATACAACGTGTTCTTCTCTTCACTGATGGTTGCTAGGAGATGTTGTTTTTAAATCTTCAGTTTTTTTTTTTTTTTGTTTGTTTTTTCAAGCGTGTGGAAATCGCATCAAAACTGATTGTACCCGCGCGGAAAAAACAAACACTGTACGCAATTGCAGATAAAACTGACTGCACTTACTTGCAAAATGGTGCGAGTTTCCTGCCAACAGGAGAATCCATGAATGATGTCCAAAAGTAGAAGATGAAACCAAAACTGACTCGCGTATCTGTATTTTCTATTATACAGTATATTAACTCTATACGTGATTATCATTAACCCCGTAGGGACCATTAATTGGATGCTTTCTTCTCTCCTGCAGATGTGCACTTCAATATTTATCGAAGACTTCACAAAGCCTCACTTAATCATAATCGGGATTGCGTTTGGGCTCCTGGTGGTTGAGGTAAAGGTTCAGGATCTCAAATCTGTGAAATGCCATAAATCTTCTCTTCTGTAAAAGGTGCTAAACACATCTCGGTTGACATCACGTTGAAGTTGCTCACTTTTCCTCTCTATCTGGGCCCAGACCACCATGACCACCAGATGAAGATTAAGACAAGAGGCAGAAGCTTCTTCCCAGTTGTAGTAAATGATGGGAGTCTTTTCAATGAATTCAGTGACTGGTTTAACATTGTGTCTTTCTTTACAGCTCTGTGGCCTCAGTCTTTCCATGACCTTGTATTGTCAGATAAAGAAGAAATGAGGAGACCTGGATTATTTCAGGCCGGGGCTCGAAGTACAAGAACCTGTGGATTTTGGAGATACATTAACATCCTGTTCTGTTATTTTGCTGCGATCCATCGACTGGTGCGAGGCTCCGGATACAATCCATTCTCTCTGCTTGGCTTTACGGCTGCAGAGGGTTTTTCATTTTCTATCTAATATTTCTGTTTAATAATGTAACCAATTAATAAATGGGAAAATAAGGATTCTTCCCGGTGACCGTGACTTCAAGCTGGTTCTGTACAGATATCCATGTATATTGATGATCCGACCTCCTTGTTATATAGACCGATACATTTACTCTAGAAAAGGTAGACGATTGGGATGAACCAATCTATAACAGTGAAACTCGAAGAATGAGGGCAGGAAGAGCCCTGGGTCCATCCAGTCTGCACTCCCAGGTTTACGGTCATTGAATGATAATTTTGTACACATATAGTGTATTGTATCAGATGTAATGTGACACTATTACAACCGTACTATAATTCTATTATATATATACCACAGCGGATGTCTGCACACATAAGCTGTAATTCTCTATAATAGAGCAGGAACTATTAATGAGATTTATATCTGTAACGTCCCTCTGCACATTGGGACACTGGACCTGTCATAGTAATCTCATTGTCTGCATCTCTGTGTATATAGATTTATTCACTCAGCCGCACATACAGATTATACAGTCACCACTAGGGGGAGCTCACTACATACAGATTATACAGCCTCCACTAGAGGGAGCTCACTACATACAGATTATACAGTCACCACTAGAGGGAGCTCACTACATACAGATTATACAGCCACCACTAGAGGGAGCTCACTACATACAGATTATACAGTCACCACTAGAGGGAGCTCACTACATACAGATTATACGGCCACCACTAGAGGGAGCTCACTACATTCAGATTATACAGCCACCACTAGAGGGAGCTCACTACATACAGATTATACAGTCACCACTAGAGGGAGCTCACTACATACAGATTATACAGTGACCACTAGAGGGAGCTCACTACATACAGATTATACAGCCACCACTAGAGGGAGCTCACTACATACAGATTATACAGTCACCACTAGAGGGAGCTCACTACATACAGATTATACAGTCACCACTAGAGGGAGCTCACTACATACAGATTATACAGCCACCACTAGAGGGAGCTCACTACATACAGATTATACAGCCACCATTAGAGGGAGCTCACTACATACAGATTATACAGCCACCACTAGAGGGAGCTCAGGAGATAACTACATACAGATTATACAGTCACCACTAGAGGGAGCTCACTGCATACAGGTTATACAGTCACCACTAGAGGGCGCTCACTGCATACAGATTATACAGCCACCACTAGAGGGAGCTCACTACATACAGATTATACAGTCACCACTAGAGGGAGCTCACTACATACAGATTATACAGCCACCACTAGAGGGAGCTCACTACATACAGATTATACAGCCACCACTAGAGGGAGCTCACTACATACAGATTTTATTACAAGACCCGGAGGCTCATATTGCTATTCTCCTTCTTTACTCTGACCAATAGCAGCAAAGAACAAATAAAAATATTGAAACATGTCATCAGCCCCTCCCCATAGTCTCTCTATAACAGGCCACGTCGCCTGCAAAACCTCCTCTTTCTTTGCTGCTGACCGCAGTGTGATCTGTGCAGATCGGAGCTCCGGCAGCCTCGGTCCGTCTCTGGGGCTTTTCCTTCCTTACAGGTTCTTCAGCGGTTCCTTCCTACTGGCCTGGGGCAAATCCCCATCACCAGTACAGTAGCCCCAGCATAGTTGTGCACCCAGGAGTTATTATTATATAAGTCACAGTTATAGGAATATATATATAATCGGATTAAACATGCCTAACACTACACATAGTGGCCAGGGTCCTGCAGATGAGGCTGTTCCTCTAGTTGAATTAACCCCTTCGGGGGAGGATGGTCATGCTCTGGCCCCTTGTGATCAATCCATTGATTTTCAGGCGTCACTGTCTAGCGCCATTGCTGCCGCCATGGGATCTATGACTTCGGTCATTTCCCAATCGATTGCCCAGGCCCTTGCTGCCCATCCCGCTACCTCCCAAACCCCGCAGCCCGTCATGGTGTCCTCACCCACCGGGCCAGGGCCATCTGCCTCCAGAAAGAGAAATAAAGGTGATGATGTTTCCACCAATGTGGGCGCGCCTGGTCCGCGCAAGAGAGCCTGTACACGTCGGGCAGAACACACGCGCAACTGGAAAAGTGCTAGAGCACTGCAGGAAAGGGATTCCAACTCTGAAATCGGATCCGAGGAGGAGGCTATTGATGACGCCTTTGAGGAGGCAGAGGAGGACCCATCGGGGGTCATGGATGATAACCCCCTACCCGGGTGTAGCTCCCTTAGATCTGCTGCAGAAGGTATGCCTGCATCTTTGACGGACCCCTCTGGGGATCCATTGTTCGACCCAGATTCGCTCCACCACCCCCGCTCGGCCGAGTGGTTACCGTTGGAGCACGTCTCCAAATATTTGGAGGCTAGAGTGCGATGTCCTCTTTCCAAAGAGGCTCGCAACAAGCTTAGGGCGGAGTGCCCCAGACCTGTCATCCCTAACAGGGTGTGCGAGACTCCAGCGGTCGACCCCAAGATGACGCAGTTCCTCGCCAAATCGGGTTGGAACCCGCGTAGGGGTCTGGAATCAGCGCTAAGGTCCTGCCAGGATAAACTCCTGGACATATTTGGCCCACTAGCTAAGCTATTTGACCTAGCGGAGGTAGCTAAAGCCGAGAACAGGCAAGTTGATCCGCTAGAATTACGCGAATGGGTACAGAGGGCTATTTGCGTGGCAGGGAACGTGAATACGTCCCTGGCTATAGAAAGGCGAAAGGCCATCCTTTTCAAAATTGAGCCGAAATTGTCAAATCTAGCCCTTACTGAGGCTGGCAAGGAGGCCCAGGGCCTCTTATTTGGAGAGCATTTTATTAAGGACCTAGGGAGGTTTGTGGGGGCTATCACGGCCCTAGACAAGGCCCAGACCTCTATGAAGAGAGTTTTTCACGGTAGGGTCTCTACCAGGGCCGGCAGTTTCAGGGGCCGTCTGTCCGGCCGTGCCCAGTTTCAGTCCCGTGGTTCGGGCCGAGGCTCCTTCTCCCAGAGGTCTTCCTTCCAGGAGCACGGACGTCAACAGTCGTCATTCTTCCCTTCACGAGGAAACTCCTGGCGTCCAAGAGGATATCGAGGAAATCCGTCTTCTAGACGTCCATACGGTGAGTCTACCAACTCGTTTCCATTCTTTACAGGCTTGTGTAGGGGGCAGGCTATGTCTTTTTTTCTCCAGCTTGGTCCCGCATCACCTCAGACCAATGGGTCCTGTCCACGGTCAGGGGTTTCCATATCGAGCTGACGTCCTCTCCACTCTCCATCCCACCTCCGCACCCGGCAATACTCTCAGCGGAAAACCGCATACTGGTCGACTCAGAAATGTCGGATCTTGTCCGCAAAGGAGCCATAGAACCGGCTCCGGTGTCCCCCGGCCTGATAATCAGCAATATTTTTCTAGTGGCAAAAAAGGGGGGCCAACTTCGGCCTGTTATCAATTTACGCGCCCTCAACGCGTTTGTCAGATACCGCCATTTCAAAATGGAGGGCATCCATCTCCTTCGGGACCTCCTACAGATGGGCGATTGGATGGTCAAGCTGGACTTGAAGGACGCTTATCTTACTGTCCCAGTAGAGGACGCGTCCAGGAACCTTCTCTGTTTCTCTTGGCGGGACAGGATTTGGCGGTTCACGTGCCTCCCATTCGGCCTCTCTTCAGCTCCCTGGTGTTTCACCAAGCTGATGCGTCCGGCTATGGCGTGGCTGCGCAGTCGTGGAGTTCGTCTCATCGTATATCTGGACGACATTCTGATCATGGCCCAGAATCGGTCAGTATTACTGGATCATCTTCGCTGGACCATGGATCTTCTGTCGGATCTGGGTTTCCTCCTCAATCAGGAGAAATCTTGCCTCACCCCGTCTCACGTAATGGAGTTCTTGGGGTTTCTGGTGGATGCCACGGCAGGGACGCTCAGCCTACCTCCGGCCAAGGTTCGGTCCATACGGAAGGAGTTGTGCAAAGCCAGGTCGTCTTCCCAAATCCCTCTACGCCATCTAGCCAGGATCATAGGGCTGCTGGCCTCGTCTATCCAGGCGGTTTTCCCAGCCCCGCTTCACTACCGGGCTCTACAGCGCCTGAAGATCTCCCACCTTCGGGCGGGAGCTTCCTATGCGGATTGGATCTCGCTGGACGAGGAGACCAAGGAGGAACTATCCTGGTGGATCCACAATCTACGGGCTTGGAACGGCAAGGCGATCTTCGGCCATCGTCCGGATTTCGTGGTGGATTCGGATGCCAGCCTGTTGGGCTGGGGAGCTCACTGCGAGGGGATCACGACCGGAGGCGGTTGGTCAGAGGCCGAGGCAGGGTTCCATATCAATGCGCTGGAAC
Source organism: Bufo gargarizans (assembly GCF_014858855.1). Taxonomy (NCBI): domain Eukaryota; kingdom Metazoa; phylum Chordata; class Amphibia; order Anura; family Bufonidae; genus Bufo; species Bufo gargarizans. The sequence goes on along the minus strand of NW_025334127.1, from coordinate 83,117 downwards.
TGTTGGCTGGATCGTTTGCGATCAAGAGCTTCACGAGAGACACGGCCAGATCCTGCATCCAACTTCGCATGGACAACGTGTCGGCGGTGAGGTACATCAACGGCATGGGCGGAACCCGCTCCACCATCTTGTCTCGTTTGGCGAAGGATTTCTGGGACTACTGTCTAGACAAGGAGTTGATTGTTTTGGCGGAATATCTCCCTGGCGTCCAGAACATCCATGCGGATTGGAGCTCTCGGTATCTTTCCGATTCCAGCGACTGGCAGTTGGATCCCGCGGTGTTCCGTTCCTTAATGTCAATTTGGGGTCCTTGCTGCATCGACCTGTTTGCTTCCCGTCTCAACTCGCAACTACGACGTTTTTACAGTTGGCGCCCGGACCCGGAAGCCGAAGCAGTGGACGCATTTCTGCAGGATTGGTCCAGAGATCTGCTTTACGCGTTTCCTCCATTCCAGCTGATCCCCAGGACCCTGATTCAGGTGCGACGTTATTCAGCGGATCTGGTGCTGCTGGTCCCTTTTTGGAACTCCCAGTCATGGTTTCCCCACATTCTGGAGATGATGATAGAGATCCCGTACCTGCTCCCGACGTCTCAGACTCTCCTCCGAGGACCGAATCACCTACTACATCCTCTTCTCCTAGACGGATCCCTGCGCCTGCTGGCATGTCGGATTTCAGGGGACCCTGGGAGGTCCCAGGAGTTTCGGGAACAGCTAGAGTCCTTTTGGAAAATGCGTGGGCCCCTGGCACCAGAAGATCTTACAGATCAGCCTGGGGATCTTGGGCTCGCTGGTGCGTGGCTAGGGACATGGATCCCGTATCGGCACCTGTGACGGAGATCTTGCATTTCCTTTCTTCTTTATTTGACCAGGGCAAGGCTTACCGCACAATCAGCCTGTTCAGATCGGCTATTTCGGCTTCTCACCAAGGGTTTGATGGTACCCCTGCGGGACAACATCCTTTAGTATGTCGTCTCCTGCGCGGTTCTCGGATGTCTCGTCCTCCTAGGCCTAGATTTTCTGCCACTTGGGATGTGTCTTGTGTCCTTTCTTTTTTATCTTCTTGGCCTCAGAATGCGGACCTTTCCCTTCGGCAACTGTCGGCGAAGCTCGTCACTCTCTTTTGTCTGATTTCCTGCAAGCGGGTTTCAGACGTCCGGGCTTTGGACTATGATGCTCGCTCGTACACCCCGGAGGGGGTCTCTTTTGACATCTCGAGGAGGACTAAGACCCACATCCGTTCGGTGGCTTATCCTGCTTTCCCGGCTTCACCTTCACTTTGCCCAGTGGCCTGCCTCAGGGAGTATGAGGCTCGCTCTGCTCCGCATTGGTCCCGTGAGTTCCCGCATCTTTTCCTTTCGACCATTCGTCCTTTTGCCCCAGTGACCACTCCCACGCTGGCTAGGTGGATGAAGTGGATCATGGAACTTGCGGGTGTGGATACTTCTGTTTTTTCGGCGCATTCTGCTAGGGGGGCATCCGCTACCTCTTTGGCGGTTTCTGGCGCCAGACTGGAGGACATTTTGAAACTGGCGGACTGGTCCAGAGTCTCCACGTTCAGGGAATTTTACTTCCGTCCAGGTCCTCACGTTTTTTCGTCAATTATTGAGAATTTATCTTAACTTTGAACTTGCAATACGAGCCTCCGGGTCTTGTAATAAAATCAGGTGATTTTCCTATTTCATGACGTAAAGTCATGATTTTATTAAAGACACGGAGGCGAGTATTGCCCACCCTATGTTTTCCCTCCCCATGTGGGTTTTAAAGTTGGAATGATTTTGATTGTATGTTATTTGCATATTGCTTTAACTCTATGAGTTTTTTCCTGAGTAGGTTTGTCGCAACCAATTGTTTGTGAATACAATGCACCGATTTGCTTCTATCATGGTTCTGTTTTCGCCTTTTTTCAGGTTGAGATCGGTCAGTTCCGTGATGTCCTTTGGTCTACGTCCTGGTTCGGAGGGTCGGCAGTTCGGTTCCAGCCGGTCATGTGACGTGGACAGCTTCAGGAGGTTCTTCAAGGTTGTTCCTGTTCGCTTCCGGATGGATGGCGCTTTTGTTCCCAGGATGTTCCGGTTCCTGGTTGGCGGTTCAGTTGGACTGTTCGGTTTGGATTTACAAAGAAAGAGGAGGTTTTGCAGGCGACGTGGCCTGTTATAGAGAGACTATGGGGAGGGGCTGATGACATGTTTCAATATTTTTATTTGTTCTTTGCTGCTATTGGTCAGAGTAAAGAAGGAGAATAGCAATACTCGCCTCCGTGTCTTTAATAAAATCATGACTTTACGTCATGAAATAGGAAAATCACCTGATTATACAGTCACCACTAGAGGGAGCTCACTACATACAGATTATACAGTAACCACTAGGGGGAGTTCACTACATACAGATTATACAGCCACCACTAGAGGGAGCTCACTGCATACAGATTATACAGTAACCACTAGAGGGAGCTCACTACATACAGATTATACAGCCACCACTAGAGGGAGCTCACTACATACACATTATACAGCCACCACTAGAGGGAGCTCACTACATACAGATTATACAGCACAGCCACCATCTAGAGGGAGCTCACTACATACAGATTATACAGCCACCACTAGAGGGAGCTCACTACATACAGATTATACAGCCACCACTAGAGGGGAGCTCACTACATACAGATTATACAGCCACCACTAGAGGGAGCTCATTACATACAGATTATACAGCCACCACTAGGGGGAGCTCACTCATACAGATTATACAGCCACCACTAGAGGGAGCTCACTACATACAGATTATACAGCACCCACTAGGGGGAGCTCACTACATACAGATTATACAGCCACCACTAGGGGAGCTCCTAATACAGATTATACAGTCAGGCCACCACTAGAGGGAGCTCACTACATACAGATTATACAGCCACCACTAGAGGGAGCTCACTACATACAGATTATACAGTCCACCACTAGAGGGAGCTCACTACATACAGATTAATACAGCCACCACTAGAGGGAGCTCACTACATACAGATTATACAGCCACCTCTAGAGGGAGCTCACTACATACAGATTATACAGCACCACTAGAGGGAGTTCACTACATACAGATTATACAGCCACCACTAGGGGGAGCTCACTACATACAGATTATACAGCCACCACTAGAGGGAGCTCACTACATACAGATTATACAGCCACCACTAGAGGGAGCTCACTACATACAGATTATACAGTAACCACTAGGGGGAGTTCACTACATACAGATTATACAGCCACCTCTAGAGGGAGCTCACTACATACAGATTATACAGCCACCACTAGAGGGAGCTCACTACATACAGATTATACAGCCACCACTAGAGGGAGCTCACTACATACAGATAATACAGCCACCACTAGAGGGAGCTCACTACATACAGATTATACAGTAACCACTAGAGGGAGCTCACTACATACAGATATACAGCCACCACTAGAGGGAGCTCACTACATACAGATTATACAGTAACCACTAGGGGGAGTTCACTACATACAGATTATACAGCCACCTCTAGAGGGATTTACTGCATAGTTCATACCGAGAAAATATTCCATATTAGAGAGACTACTACAGTGAATAAGCGCTTTTATTAATTCACAAAACTAAAAAATATATCCTCTTAATATCCCAATAAACTACAGCCGTCCGGACTCTTGTAAAGAGTGTACGATGTATATTTATAGTGAGTAAAAATTCTGTACAACATTTACAGCCAAATACATGGAAGGACTTCCTCTGCACAGTGCGCAATGCTCTGCAGAGTGTGATAAACCTCAGTCCCCCCCACCAGTCCAGTCCATCTCAGTGTCCTGCACTGTAAGTCATTGACCTCCTGGAGAAGAGCTCACTGGCCATTTGCCATTTTTGTGCACATTCAAATATTTTTGTGACATTTAGGACTAGAAATTGTCTGGTCCAAGGTGATAAATGGACTTCTATAACATGGTCCACCAATGAGGGTAAAAAGAAAAAATATGAAGCTTCAGCTCAGTGTCAGTAAGCTGCCAGCAAATCCGTGGAATTCATGACACAGTCTCCTTTATCCCATAGAGAACCCCAGGCACTGGATTGAATGCGACTTGTTTCTCGTTTCTTGCATGCTACTGATGATGCAGACCATATGCTTTACAGCCTCCACCTGACACTACAAGCCCAGCGGTGACAGATTTGACTCCTTTGGTCATAAAACGCATAATTACTACAAGGAAAGTCCATCAAGCGCAGCCGTCTCAGATGTTGCTGATGACTTGAAAGATGCATTGAGACGTTGTCATAGTTTAAGGTAAATTTTAGCAGATTCAACCTAAAGTACAGCAGCTGAAGCGTCACCAATATCGGCGAATGAAGCGAATCTGGTCAGGAATCCCAACACTGACCCCGGGGAGAAGACGCGTCATCCGATTACAAACAGTCCCTTTCCTCTCAGGAGGTTTAAAGAAGCGCGGGCCGGAGCATTATAATGGTGCAGCGGGGATCAGACCCTGGTTCAGTGTCTCCCAGGTCACACATTATTTTTAAGGCCGCAGGAATCTTGAGACTTTGGCACGCAGTAGTCTGATGAAGGATTTCGGGAACATTTCCCTGGATTCCTGAGCCGTGTATTTGAAGTAGTTCTGGGGGTGCGCGAGGACTTCAAACAGCGCCTTAATCAGCTTCTTATCCTGCAAAAAATACCAACGGGAGAGAAGGATCAGAACAACAGCCAAGTCCACAAATATAAGACGCCAGCTGGACGATCCTGAGACCCTCCCTGCGGCCCCAGACCCCCTGCCCTATTCTGCCCAGTATTTACCATATGGCTCTAGAACTAGGAATCCTTCTTTACAGGTGAAGTTATAGATGTGACCAGCAGGTGGCAGCATGACACAGCGAGGCGGCCCAGGCTCACCCCAAGGCACTGGCCGTCTTAGGATACATTCACATGCAGCAGGTGCTGCAGAAACAAATCTGCCACGTGTGAATATACCCTACAACGGGAGCCGAGAGGTGGGAAGTCTCAGCTGAGGGGTCAGGGAACCGCATCCTTTTTTCCAGCTACTGAGTCCTCCAGTGTTTGTCGGACGTCTGCCCTGTTAATCAGCAATGTCTGATAATAATAGCAACTGTATTCACCAATAAGGGATACAACACATTGTGGGTGCAGCGTCCTCTACAGGTCCATTCTGGACCTGCTTCTGAGCAGCCAATATAAACGTTACCTTTAATATCTCCTGGTGATTCTCCGATGCGTATAATCTCCCGTCTCGGACAATATCCTCTATGAGTTCCTGATAATCTTCTAAAAGAAATATGGAAAATAAGGTTGTCAGAGATCACAAAGAAAGTAAGAGCCCTGACCAC